>NC_069508.1:205588762-205888762 GCF_027579735.1 Bombina bombina
TATCAGCCAATCGGAATTCGAGGGACGCCATCTTGGATGATGTCCCTTAAAGGAACAGTCATTCGTCGTTCAGTCGTCGGTCCGGATGGATGTTCCGCGCTGGAGGTCTTCAGGATCCTGCCGCTTCGCTCTGGATGGAAGACCATAGAAGATGCCGCCTGGATGATGACTTCAATCGGATGGAAGATCCTCTTCTGCCCCGCTTGGATGAAGACTTTGACCGGATCATGGACCTCTTCAGCCCCCCGCTTGGGCTTGGATCAGGACATCGGAGGAGCTCTTCAGGACGGATCGGTGAACCTGGATGGTGAAGACAAGGTAGGAAGATCTTCAGGGGCTTAGTGTTAGGTTTATTTAAGGGGGGTTTGGGTTAGATTAGGGGTATGTGGGTGGTGGGTTGTAATGTTGGGGGGGGGAGTATTGTATGTTTTTTTTTACAGGCAAAAGAGCTGAATTTCTTGGGGCATGCCCCGCAAAGGGCCCTGTTCAGGGCTGGTAAGGTAAAAGAGCTTGTAACTTTTTTAATTTAGAATAGGGTAGGGAATTTTTTATTTTGGGGGTCTTTGTTATTTTATTAGGGGGCTTAGAGTAGGTGTAATTAGTTTAAAATTGTTGTAATATTTTTCTTATGTTTGTAAATATTTTTTTATTTTTTGTAACTTAGTTCTTTTTTATTTTTTGTACTTTAGCTAGTTTATTTAATTGTATTTATTTGTAGGAATTGTGTTTAATTAATTTATTGATAGTGTAGTGTTAGGTTAATTGTAGGTAATTGTAGGTAGTTTATTTAATTATTTTATTGATAGGGTAGTGTTAGGTTTAATTATATCTTAGGTTAGGATTTATTTTACAGGTAAATTTGTTATTATTTTAACTAGGTAACTATTAAATAGTTCTTAACTATTTAATAGCTATTGTACCTGGTTAAAATAATTGCAAAGTTGCCTGTAAAATAAATATTAATCCTAAAATAGCTATAATATAATTATAATTTATATTGTAGCTATATTAGGATTTATTTTACAGGTAAGTATTTAGCTTTAAATAGGAATCATTTATTTAATAAGAGTTAATTTATTTCGTTAGATGTAAATTATATTTAACTTAGGGGGGTGTTAGGGTTAGACTTAGCTTTAGGGGTTAATACATTTATTAGAATAGCGGTGAGCTCCGCTCGGCAGATTAGGGGTTAATAATTGAAGGTAGGTGTCGGCGATGTTAGGGAGGGCAGATTAGGGGTTAATACTATTTATGATAGGGTTAGTGAGGCGGATTAGGGGTTAATAACTTTATTATAGTAGCGCTCAGGTCCGCTCGGCAGATTAGGGGTTAATAAGTGTAGGCAGGTGTCGGCGACGTTGAGGGGGTCAGATTAGGGGTTAATAAATATAATATAGGGGTCGGCGGTGTTAGGGGCAGCAGATTAGGGGTACATAGGGATAACGTAGGTGGTGGCGCTTTGCGGTCGGAAGATTAGGGGTTAATTATTTTAAGTAGCTGGCGGCGACGTTGTGGGGGGCAGGTTAGGGGTTAATAAATGTAATACAGGGGTCGGCGGGGTTAGGGGCAGCAGATTAGGGGTACATAAGTATAACGTAGGTGGCGGTCGGCAGATTAGGGGTTAAAAAATTTTAATCGAGTGGCGGCGATGTGGGGGGAGCTCGGTTTAGGGGTACATAGGTAGTTTATGGGTGTTAGTGTACTTTAGGGTACAGTAGTTAAGAGCTTTATGAACCGGCGTTAGCCAGAAAGCTCTTAACTCCTGCTATTTTCAGGCGGCTGGAGTTTTGTCGTTAGAGCTCTAACGCTCACTTCAGAAACGACTCTAAATACCGGCGTTAGAAAGATCCCATTGAAAAGATAGGATACGCAAATGGCGTAGGGGGATCTGCGGTATGGAAAAGTCGCGGCTGAAAAGTGAGCGTTAGACCCTTTAATCACTGACTCCAAATACCGGCGGTAGCCCAAAACCAGCGTTAGGAGCCTCTAACGCTGGTTTTGACGGCTACCGCCGAACTCCAAATCTAGGCCAATATTTGCAATGTTCACCCTTCTTTTTCAAGACCTCTGCAACTTGCCCTGGCATGCTGTCAATCAACTTCTGGGCCACATCCTGCCTGATGGCAGCCCATTCTTGCATAATCAATGCTTTGAGTTGGTCAGAATATGTGTGTGTGTGTGGGGGGGGGGGGGCATGGACACAAAATTTTGATGATTTGTTCCCCAAGCCACTTATTTATCACTTTTGTCTTATGGCAAAGTGATCCATCATGCTGGAAAAGGCATTGTTCATCGCCAAACTGTTCTTGGATGGTTGGGAGAAGTTGCTCTTGGAGGATGTTTTTAACATTCTTTATTCATGACTGTCTTCTTAGGCAAAATTGTGAGTGAGCCCACTCCCTTGGCTGAGAAGCAACCCCACACATGAATGCTCTCAGAATGCTTTACTGTTGGCATAACACAGGACTGATGGTAGCGCTCACCTTTTCTTCTCTAGACAAGGTTTTTTCCGGATGCCCCAAACAATCGGAAAGGGGATTCATCAGAGAAAATGACTTTACCCCAGTCCTCAACAGTCCAATCCCTGTATCTTTTGCAGAATATCAGTCTGTTTCTGATGTTTTTTTCTGGAGATAAGTGGCTTCTTTGCTACCCTTATTAACACCAGGCCATCCTCCAAAAGTCTTTGCCTCACTGTGCGTGCAGATGCACTCACACATGCTTGCTGCCATTCCTGAGCACTGGTGGTGCCCCGATTCTGCAGCTGAATCAACTTTAGGAGATGGTCCTGGCGCTTGCTGAACTTTATTGGGCACCCTGAAGCCTTCTTCACAACAATTGAACCTCTCTCCTTGAAGTTCTTGATGATCCGATAAATGATTGATTTAGGTGCAATCTTAGTAGCAGTTATATCCTTGCCTGTGAATCCCTTTTTGTGCAAAGCAATGATGACTGCACGTGTTTCCTTGCAGGTGACCATGGTTAACAGAGGAAGAGCAATGATTTCTAGCACCACCCTCTATTTAAAGCTTCCAGTCTGTTATTCTAACTAAATCAGCATGACAGAGTGGTCTCCACACCTGTGTTAACGAGGGACTCACTGACATGATGTCAGCTGGTCCTTTTGTGGCAGGGCTGAAATACAGTGGAAATGTTTTTTTGGGGATTAGGTTCATTATCATGGCAAAGAGGGACTTTGCAATTGATCTGAACATTCTTCAAAAACATTCAGGAATATATGCAAATTGCCATCATAAAAACTGAGGCAACAGACTTTGTGAAAATGTATATTTGTGTCATTCTCAAGACTTTTGGCCAGGACTGTACACATCATACATACACACACATATATACTTATGGGGCATACCTCTGTCTACAAATAGAGCTAGGAGTATAAGTCATATTTCTCAGCTAATGAACATCTGAATTGTGCACCAACATGCACATCCATTTAGTTACAAAACCTATTTAGACAACTTTAGCACAATCTGTTACATGTGAAAAAACATTTAACATGTAGATAGTTTGCTTTAACCCTTTCTCCCTAACTAACTGCCTACAGACAGGAAGTCACTAACTGACATGCCTGACTCACTGAATATGTACACGTACGTACTATACTCTAATCACTGAGTTATTGTTTTACCCTCACTCCCTAACTAGCTGCCTAAAGACAGGAAGTCACTAACTGACATTTCATTTAAAGGAACCTTCATTTGGCGAGTAGGCGTCGGGGAAGAAGGATGGATCCGCGTTGGCTGGAAGAAGATGGCTCCGCTCGCTTGGATGAAGATGTCTGCCGGTCCGGATGTCCTCTTCTGCCCGGATAGGATGAAGACTTCTGCCGCTCCTGATGTCCTCTTTTGGTCCATCGGTGCCCGGCTGGGTGAACACGACTCAAGGTAGGGAGATCTTCAGGGGGTAGTGTTAGGTTTATTTAAGGGGGGTTTGGGTTAGAGTAGGGGTATGTGGGTGGTGGATTGTAATGTTGGGGGGTGGTATTGTGGTTTTTTTTTACAGGCAAAAGAGCTGATTACTTTGGGGCATGCCCCGCAAAAAGCCCTTTTAAGGGCTGGTAATAGAGCTGTTAACTTTTTTAATTTAGATTGGGGGGGGCTTTGTTATTTTATTAGGGGGCTTAGAGTAGGTGTAATTAGCTTAAAATTCTTGAAAACTATTTTTATTTTTTGTAATTTAGTGTTTTTTTTTTTGTAATTTAGTTTATTTAATTGTAGGTAATTGTCGGTACTTGTAGTTAATTTATTTAATTTATTTATTGATAGTTTAGTGTTAGGTTTAATTGTAACTTAGGTTAGGATTTATTTTACAGGTAATTTGGTAATTATTTTAACTAGGTAGCTATTAAATAGTTAATAACTATTTAATAGCTATTGTACCTAGTTAAAATAAATACAAAGTTGCCTGTAAAATAAAAATAAACCCTAAAATAGCTACAATATAATTATTCGTTATATTGTAGCTATATTAGGGTTTATTTTACAGGTAAGTATTTAGCTTTAAATAGGAATACTTTAGTTAATAATATTTCATTTATTTTGTTAGATTAAAATTATATTTAACTTAGGGGGGTGTTAGGGTTAGGGTTAGACTTAGCTTTAGGGGTTAATACATTTATTAGAGTAGCGGCGAGGTCCGGTCGGCAGATTAGGGGTTAATAAGTGTAGGTAAAGTAGCGGCGACGTGGGGGGGGCAGATTAGGGGTTAATAAATATTATGTAGGTGTCGGCGATGTTAGGGACAGCAGATTAGGGGTACATAGGGATAATGTAGGTTGCGGCGGTGTACGAAGCGGCAGATTAGGGGTTAATTGTGTAATGCAGGTGTCAGCGATAGCGGGGGCGGCAGATTAGGGGTTAATAAGTGTAAGGTTAGGGGTGTTTGGACTCGGGGTTCATGTTAGGGTGTTAGGTGCAGACTTAGAAAGTGTTTCCCCATAGGAAACAATGGGGCTGCGTTAGGAGCTGAACGCTGCTTTTTTGCAGGTGTTAGGTTTTTTTTAAACCCAAACTGCCCCATTGTTTCCTATGGGGGAATCGTGCACGAGTACGTTTTTCCAGCTAGCCGCTACCGTAAGCAACGCTGGTATTGAGAGATGAAGTGGCGGTAAATATGCCTGTACGCTCCCTTTTTGGAGCCTAACGCAGCCCTTTAGAGAACTCTAAATACCAGCGTTGTTTAGAAGCAGCGCTAGAAAAAAAAGACGCGTAGCTAACGCACCCCTTTGGCCGCAAAACTCTAAATCTAGGTGTTTCTGCCTACAGACAGGAAGTCACTTACTGACATGCCTGACTCACTGACTATGTATACGTACGTACTATACTCTAATCACTGAGCTATTGTTTTCTCCTCACTCCCTAACTAACTGCCTACAGACAGGAAGTCACTAACTGACATGCCTGACTCACTGAATATGTATACGTACGTACTATACTCTAATCACTGAATTATTGTTTTCTCCTCATTCCCTAACTAACTGCTTACAGACAGGAAGTCACTAACTGACATGCCTGACTCACTGAATATGTATACGTACGTACTATACTCTAATCACTGAGCTATTGTTTTCTCCTCACTCCCTAACTAACTGCCTACAGACAGGAAGTCACCAGCTGACATGCCTGACTCACTGAATATGTATATGTACGTACTATACTCTAATCACTGAGTTATTGTTTTCCCCTCACTCCCTAACTAGCGACCTACAGACAGGAAGTCACTAACTGACATGCCTGACTCACTGAATATGTATACGTACTATACTCTAATCACTGAGTTATTGTTTTCTCCTCATTCCCTAACTAACTGCTTACAGACAGGAAGTCACTAACTGACATGCCTGACTCACTGAATATGTATACGCACGTACTATACTCTAATCACTGAGCTATTGTTTTCTCCTCACTCCCTAACTAGCTGCCTAAAGACAGGAAATTACTAACTGACATCCCTGACTCACTGAATATGTAAAGAATGTAAAAATAGACACCCCCAAAATAATATTCTAATAACATGTTAAGGTTAAGGAACTAGATAAGATGGGAAAAGTTCAGCCAAAGGTATTGGTTGAAATTATAAACTGACATGGTGAATGTGTATCTAGTCTTCCACCATGCTGGGTCAAGTAAAGGGACAGAGTAAGATTGTGTACTCTAGGTTACCACGATCTTTAGTCTGACTACAGTAACTTACACAAGTAAGTGAGGAAAAGGGTTTACCAAATAGCTTGCTGTACGAGCAAGAATACCTCACCAGGTACTATAGCGCGCAATAGGCCTAGTGAGAAATTGTGACTTTGTGAATATGGGAGTAACTGTCACAGAGAGGATATTTCCTCTGGTAACACGTACTCCTGACTACCGAATGGTGTTGACAGACAACAAGCACATACTGTTTTACCATACAAGGTTGGCATATGTCGAAGACGACATAAAAGTTTGTGTGGGGAGAGTGTAAAGAATGTAAAAATAGACACCCCCAAAATAATATTCTAATAACATGTTAAGGTTCTCTTAGTGAGAACACATTGACACTCTAAACTAAACTCCTGTTTGTAGAGAGAGGACACATTTACCAGAGCACCTGCTGCAGGGAAGGGAAACGTAGTTACTTGTTTCTGAGGGGAACCTTCTTTCAGTTACACACTTGTTCCCTCAGTGATGAGTGTCCTCCATTTTATTGCAGGTAAGGGAGATGATTCTTATAAGCATAGCTGGGAATATAATAGATTAAACTGGTCTAGCTAATGTTCCAGTGACAAGTTAAAGTAAATGCAGTGTGATTATAGGACATGTGGCATCTTCCTTAGTGCAGCTTTTGGGAAGGATGTTCTCATCAGACAGAGTACATGTGGATTCAGCATTTGGATGTTAATCACAATAATTCTGTACTGTACCTGCACAGTTGTTATGCTTTATATACTGTATTATTGTGTTCAGTTATGTGATGCTTTATATACTGTATTATTGTGTTCAGTTATGTGATGCTTTATATACTGTATTATTGTGTTCAGTCACACACTTGTTCCCTCAGTGATGAGTGTTCTCCATTTTATTGCAGTTCATATTAAAGCATCCTAATTTCACCCAACCCCGATCGCACTGTGGAGTTTATTTATCAGAAGTGCAACAAAATTGGCGCCCAACGTGGGGCCGGGTGAATATGTCACAGAAAAGACACAGAAGTGAATGCTGCATATAGAAATATCAGCCTGTGAGTGAAAGAAACTTGGTGCAATCCCTGTAATAGTGAGTGGTGAAGAAACAACCTGTCGGCTGAGGGGAATAGAAACAAGGAATTAGGCAAAGGAGGATATATACTAAATTAACCCCGTTGATGCCAAAAGCTGCAAAAATGGATATGGAGAGGTTACAAGATGAAATCAGCAGATCGTTAACACAGATGACAGTCAGTGAACTGATTGAAACCTGCCAGGTTATTAAAGTGTCAGAAGAGAGTATGGCGAAAGGCAAAAACCACCGCCATTACATGAGGATAATTGACGATATGATGGATGAACTGGTAGAGAGTGAGAGTGAAGAGGCTGTTATGCAATTTCTACAGACAACTAGGAAATTCATCTCTGAATTAGGGAAGAGAAAGGATGCTGAAGCAGTAAGTGATAGTGACAAAGACCCCCAACAGGAACAACAACAGTTGGAATATTTAAAGCAACAGTACCGCATTATGCAGGAAAAATTTCAGGAAACAACTAAGATCGTAGAGGATCAAATTAAAGAACTCAGCACTAAAAGTCAAGATTCAAGGGACAGTCATTTAAGAAAAGAACCTGTTTTAACGGCTAAGACACCTCATTATAGTAACTTACCGGAAGTTGCAATAAGAAAGGACTTTCAAATTGCTGGTCAGATAGGTGAGAAAGGACAGACAGACAAATTTTCCTATACTAACCTCATGCACCAGATTGACATGGGACTACAAAAAGGATACTCTGAAATAGAGATTGTGGAATCTGTAGTCAAGGCCATAAGTCCTGGTTTAAGTCTTAGAGGTATGTTGGAAATGAAGAATGAGCTGACTTTAGTGCAACTGAAAAGAATCCTGAAAAGTCACTACAAGGAAGAGAATGCATCAGATTTGTACCAACAACTGATCAAAGTCTCACAAAATACCAAAGAAACACCTCAGAATTTTCTGTTTAGAGCAATTGAACTGAAAGATCGTCTCTTGTTTGTTTCACAAGGAGAAGAATCAGATGAACACTTTGGAATGGAATTAATACAGAAGAAATTCTTAAGGTCTGTAGGTACTGGACTGGTAAGTGATCACATCAAGTTTCAGCTAAAGCAATATTTAGACGACCCATCTGTTTCAGATGATTTGCTCATAGAGAAAATGAATGAAGCTGCCAATATGGAGATTGAAAGAGAGAGAAAGCAGAAGAAATCTCAAATCAGCAAACCAATGATGATGGAGTGTAAGTCCAGTCATCTACATTGTTTTCAGAAATCCGCTGACACCATGCCATTGATGCAGCCACAAGTAAGTAACCAAAATACTCAGCGAATTCAGAATACTAAACTGGATTTTGAAAAGGTAATACTGCAAATGCAAAAAGAAATGCTAGAAATGAAAACACTTTTGCAAAGTTCAGCAGCACAGCAGAAGCTTGTATTTAAAGGGCCAACAGCCACACCGAGACTAAGCAAAAGGGTTTGTGAATGTTGTGAGAACACAGGGCAGGGAACCACATGTAACCATTGTTTCAAATGTGGTCAATTGGGACATTTTGCAAAAGGATGCAGAGTGAGAAAACAGAAACCGTTAAAAGAGAGAGGGTTGCTGTCAAGGGACAGACAGTAACCTACAGCACATCTGTGTCCCAGAGTAATACACTGCCCTATATCAAAGAAGTACCAGATAAGAGTCCTCATATAGCAAGGAACACAGCAAAGGAAAGTTTAAAGCTGAATACTTCACAAAGAATACAAGACTGCATTGCTCAGCGTGCCCAGCAACCATACAATTCTACTAATGGACTGCCACCAAAAATGAACGGTGTTACCACAAAACACCATAGTAAATTGTTAAATCTCATTGGGAAAAGATGTAAAAATAATACAACTCCAATGACAGACAATGGTGAATTACAAAGTGTAGCCGAAATTCCCAAAGGGACTATCAGAACAGCACTAAAGGAAGACCCTGCGATTGGAAAAGTATGGAAATCTAAACAAGAGAACAAGCTTCCATCAAAACATGAGCGCCAAGGTGAGTCTTCTGATTTTTCTATACTCCTGAGACAATGGCATAAACTTTATCTTGACAATGAAGGAATTTTGAGAAGAAAAACACTATCAGGTTCTCAGTTAGTGTTGCCAAAGAAGTACCATCAATTAGTGTTTAAAGAATGACATGAAGAGATGGGACACTTAGGAGTTGAGAGGACTGTAAATCTAATCAGAGATAGATTTTTTTGGCCACATATGCAAAGGGACACTGAACATTACATTACTCAACAGTGTACCTGTTTAAAGGATAAACGCCCAAACAAGCCTACTAGAGCTCCTTTGAGTAATATTACCACAACATATCCTTTCGAAATGGTCTCCATTGACTTCCTTCATCTTGAGACATGTAAAGGTGGATATGAATATATCTTAGTGGTAATAGATCATTTTACAAGATTTGTTCAAGCATATGCAACCAGGAACAAGTCAGCAAGAGCTGTTGCAGACAAAATATTTAATGATTTTGTCCTGAAATTTGGATTTCCAATCAAGATTCACCATGATATGGGTAGAGAATTTGAAAACAAACTGTTTTTGGCATTAGGCAAGCACTGCCACATCCAAAACTCTCATACAACTCCATAACACCCGGAAGGTAATGGACAAGTGGAAAGGTTCAATCGCACCCTTCTATCCATCCTTCGCACTTTGTCATCCGAATCAAAGAAAGATTGGAAAAATTCACTTGCAAAGGTAGTACATGCATATAATTGTACACAGAGTGAAGCTACAGGATATTCTCATTTCTTCCTTCTTTTTGGAAGATCTCCAAGATTACCAATTGATAGCATGTTTGACACTCCAGTAACTGAAAAATATCATACCTCTTCTGAATATGTGAACACCTGGACAAAAAGAATGAATGAGGCCTACAAAGTTGCTTCAGAAACAGCTACTAAAAGTGCAGAAAGAGGTAAAGCACACTATGACAAGAAGATTTATGGAGCTGAACTAATACCCGGTAGTAGAGTACTTGTAAGAAACCTCACAGAAAGAGGAGGTCCTGGAAAATTAAGATCCTACTGGGAAGATACTGTCTATGTTGTTCTTAAAAGGAAATGTAAAGACAGCCCAGTTTATGACGTTAAGCCAGAAACTGGAAAAGGAAAAATCAAAGTTCTGCATCGCAATTTGTTGTTGCCATGTGATTATCTACCTGTAGATCCAGGTCACAAAACAAAAGACAGACCTACTGCAAGAAACCAAGAAAACCGTAAGAATACTGCATTACAATCTGCACAAAACTTTAGTGATGAGGAAGTGAGTCAGAGTCGGAACAGGAACATTGGAAAGCTTTCATTCCTATATCTCAAAGTGATCACAGAGATGGAAACACAACAGATCTGAATCCAGAAGCTGATTAGTTCTACCCACATCAGTTAGGGACCAATGAAAATCTTACAGAGACTGTTACAGAAGAAAATTCTTCTGAAGATGAGAGATCTGAAAATCCATCAGGACACATGGAAGAGGAAATGTCATCACCTGAAAACTCAACAGAGATAGTTGAAAGTGTGAGCGATGAGAATGAGGACTATTCAGATACCATTCCTCTAAAAAGACTAAAAGCCAGCAAAGAAAGGAGACAACCAAAGACTTTGACTTATGATACTTTAGGTCAACCCAGCATAGTTTCCAGAGATCCAACAGTACAAGCCATACAGTGTAGAAATGTTTTACCTGTCTACCCTGATTGGTATCTAGATCTAGATTGTTTTGATGTAGATTCTAAACATTGGTAAATCTGTCAGGTTTAATGTTCTAATGTTTGCATATAAAATGATGCCGCAATTATTCATGTACAGAGCAAATGTTAAAGATGTACAAATGGTAAAGCAAAAGCAGTAATTTTGGGATGATGGAACTAGATAAGATGGGAAAAGTTCAGCCAAAGGTATTGGTTGAAATTATAAACTGACATGGTGAATGTGTATCTAGTCTTCCACCATGCTGGGTCAAGTAAAGGGACAGAGTAAGAGTGTGTACTCTAGGTTACCATGATCTTTAGTCTGACTACAGTAACTTACACAAGTAAGTGAGGAAAAGGGTTTACCAAATAGCTTGCTGTACGAGCAAGAATACCTCACCAGGTACTATAGCGCGCAATAGGCCTAGTGAGAAATTGTGACTTTGTGAATATGGGAGTAACTGTCACAGAGAGGATGTTTCCTCTGGTAACACATACTCCTGACTACCGAACGGTGTTGACAGACAACAAGCAAATATTGTTTTACCATACAAGGTTGGCATATGTCGAAGACGACATAAAAGTTTGTGTGGGGAGAGTGTAAAGAATGTAAAAATAGACACCCCCAAAATAATATTCTAATAACATGTTAAGGTTCTCTTAGTGAGAACACATTGACACTCTAAACTAAACTCCTGTTTGTAGAGAGAGGACACATTTAACAGAGCACCTGCTGCAGGGAAGGGAAACTTAGTTACTTGTTTCTGAGGGGAACCTTCTTTAAGTTACACACTTGATCCCTCAGTGATGAGTGTCCTCCATTTTATTATCAGAAGTGCAACAAATATGTATACGTACATACTATACTCTAAACACTGAGCTATTGTTTTACCCTCACTCCCTAACTAACTGCCTACAGACTGGAAGTCACTAACTGACATGCCTGACTCACTGAATATGTATACGTACATACTATACTCTAATCACTGAGTTATTGTTTTACCCTCACTCCCTAACTAACTGCCTACAGACTGGAAGTCACTAACTGACATGCCTGACTCACTGAATATGTATACGTACTATACTCTAATCACTTATGTTATTGTTTTCCCCTCACTCTCTAACTAACTTACTACAGCCAGGAAGTCACTAACTGACATGCCTGACTCACTGAATATGTATACGTACGTACTATACTCTAATCACTGAGCTATTGTTTTCCCCTCACTCCCTAACTAGCGGCCTACAGACAGGAAGTCACTAGCTGACATGCCTGACTCACTGAATATGTATACGTACGTACTATACTCTAATCACTGAGCTATTGTTTTCCCCTCACTCCCTAACTAGCGGCCTACAGACAGGAAGTCACTAGCTGACATGCCTGACTCACTGAATATGTATACGTACGTACTATACTCTAATCACTGAGATATTGTTTTCCTCTCACTCCTTAACTAACTGCCTACAAACAGGAAGTCACTAACTGACATGCCTGACTCACTGAATATGTGTACGTACATGCTAAACTTTAATCACTGAGCTATTGTTTTCTCCTCATTCCCTAACTAACTGCTTACAGACAGGAATCACCAACTGACATGCCTGACTCACTGAATATGTATACGTACGTACTATACTCTAATCACTGAGTTATTGTTTTACCCTCACTCCCTAACTAACTGCCTACAGACAGGAAGTCACTAACTGACATGCCTGACTCACTGAATATGTGTACGTACATGCTAAACTTTAATCACTGAATTATTGTTTTCCCCTCACTCCCTAACTAGCGGCCTACAGACAGGAAGTCACTAGCTGACATGCCTGACTCACTGAATATGTATACGTAGGTACTATACTCTAATCACTGAGTTATTGTTTTCTCCTCACTCCCTAACTAACAGCCTACAGACAGGAAGTCACTAACTGACATGCCTGACTCACTGAATATGTATACGTACTATACTCTAATCACTGAGCTATTGTTTTACCCATACTCCCTAACTAACTGCTTACAGACAGGAATCACTAAATGACATGCCTGACTCACTGAATATGTATACGTACTATACTCTAATCACTGAGTTATTGTTTTCCCCTCACTCCCTAACCAGCGACCTACAGACAGGAAGTCACTAACTGATATGCCTGACTCACTGAATATGTATACGTACGTACTATACTCTAATCACTGAGTTATTGTTTTACCCTCACTCCCCAACTAACTGCCTACAGACAGGAAGTCACTAACTGACATGCCTGACTCACTGAATATGTATACGTACGTACTATACTCTAATCACTGAGTTATTGTTTTACCCTCACTCCCTAACTAACTTCCTACAGACAGGAAGCCACTAACTGACATACCTGACTCACTGAATATGTATACGTACGTACTATACTCTAATCACTGAGGTATTGTTTTACCCTCACTCCCTAACTAGCGGCCTACAGACAGGAAGTCACTAACTGACATGCCTGACTCTCTGAATATGTATACGTACGTACTATACTCTACTCACTGAGTTATTGTTTTACCCTCACTCCCTAACTAGCGACCTACAGACAGGAAGTCACTAACTGACATGCCTGACTCACTGAATATGTATACGTACGTACTATACTCTAATCACTGAGTTATTGTTTTACCCTCACTCCCTAACTAACTGCCTACAGACTGGAAGTCACTAACTGACATGCCTGACTCACTGAATATGTATACGTACGTACTATACTCTAATCACTGAGTTATTGTTTTCCCCTCACTCCCTAACTAGCGGCCTACAGACAGGAAGTGACTAACTGACATGCCTGACTCACTGAATATGTATACGTACGTACTATACTCTAATCACTGAATTATTGTTTTCCCCTCACTCCCTAACTAGCGGCCTACAGACAGGAAGTCACTAACTGACATGCCTGACTCACTGAATATGTATACGTACGTACTATACTCTAATCACTGAGCTATTGTATTCCCCTCACTCCCTAACTAGGGGCCTACAGACAGGAAGTCACTAACTGACATGCCTGACTCACTGAATATGCATACATGCGTACTATACTCTAATCACTTATGTTATTGTTTTCTCCTCACTCCCTAACTAGCGGCCTACAGACAGGAAGTCACTAACTGACATGTCTGACCTCTCTGAATATGTATACGTACGTAATATACTCTAATCACTGAGCTATTGTTTTCTCCTCACTCCCTAACTAGGGGCCTACAGACAGGAAGTCACTAACTGACATGCCTGACTCACTGAATATGCATACATACGTACTATACTCTAATCACTTATGTTATTATTTTCTCCTCACTCCCTAACTAGCGGCCTACAGACAGGAAGTCACTAACTGACATGCCTGACTCACTGAATATGTATACGTACGTACTATACACTAATCACTGAGTTATTGTTTTCCCCTCACTCCCTAACTAGCGGCCTACAGACAGGAAGTGACTAACTGACATGCCTGACTCACTGAATATGTATACGTACGTACTATACTCTAATCACTCAGTTATTGTTTTCCCCTCACTCCCTAACTAGCGGCCTACAGACAGGAAGTCACTAGCTGACATGCCTGACTCACTGAATATGTATACGTACGTACTATACTCTAATCACTGAGTTATTGTTTTACCCTCACTCCCTAACTAACTTTCTACAGAAAGGAAGTCACTAAATGACATGCCTGACTCACTGAATATGTATACGTACGTACTATACTCTAATCACTGAGCTATTGTTTTCTCCTCACTCCCTAACTAGGGGCCTACAGACAGGAAGTCACTAACTGACATGCCTGACTCACTGAATATGTATACGTACGTACTATACTCTAATCACTGAGCTATTGTTTTCTCCTCACTCCCTAACTAGGGGCCTACAGACAGGAAGTCACTAACTGACATGCCTGACTCACTGAATATGTATACGTACGTACTATACTCTAATCACTGAGTTATTGTTTTCCCCTCACTCCCTAACTAGCGGCCTACAGACAGGAAGTGACTAACTGACATGCCTGACTCACTGAATATGTATACGTACGTACTATACTCTAATCACTGAGTTATTGTTTTCCCCTCACTCCCTAACTAGGGGCCTACAGACAGGAAGTCACTAACTGACATGCCTGACTCACTGAATATGCATACATACGTACTATACTCTAATCACTTATGTTATTGTTTTCTCCTCACTCCCTAACTAGCGGCCTACAGACAGGAAGCCACTAACTGACATGCCTGACTCACTGAATATGTATACGTACTATACTCTAATCACTGAATTATTGTTTTCCCCTCACTCCCTAACTAGCGGCCTACAGACAGGAAGTCACTAACTGACATGCCTGACTCACTGAATATGTATACGTACGTACTATACTCTAATCACTGAATTATTGTTTTCCCCTCACTCCCTAACTAGCGGCCTACAGACAGGAAGTCACTAACTGACATGCCTGACTCACTGAATATGTATACGTACGTACTATACTCTAATCACTGAGCTATTGTATTCCCCTCACTCCCTAATTAGGGGCCTACAGACAGGAAGTCACTAACTGACATGCCTGACTCACTGAATATGCATACATGCGTACTATACTCTAATCACTTATGTTATTGTTTTCTCCTCACTCCCTAACTAGCGGCCTACAGACAGGAAGTCACTAACTGACATGTCTGACCTCTCTGAATATGTATACGTACGTACTATACTCTAATCACTGAGCTATTGTTTTCTCCTCACTCCCTAACTAGGGGCCTACAGACAGGAAGTCACTAACTGACATGCCTGACTCACTGAATATGCATACATACGTACTATACTCTAATCACTTATGTTATTATTTTCTCCTCACTCCCTAACTAGCGGCCTACAGACAGGAAGTCACTAACTGACATGCCTGACTCACTGAATATGTATTTGTACGTACTATACACTAATCACTGAGTTATTGTTTTCCCCTCACTCCCTAACTAGCGGCCTACAGACAGGAAGTGACTAACTGACATGCCTGACTCACTGAATATGTATACGTACGTACTATACTCTAATCACTGAGTTATTGTTTTCCCCTCACTCCCTAACTAGCGGCCTACAGACAGGAAGTCACTAGCTGACATGCCTGACTCACTGAATATGTATACGTACGTACTATACTCTAATCACTGAGTTATTGTTTTACCCTCACTCCCTAACTAACTTTCTACAGAAAGGAAGTCACTAAATGACATGCCTGACTCATTGAATATGTATACGTACGTACTATACTCTAATCACTGAGCTATTGTTTTCTCCTCACTCCCTAACTAGGGGCCTACAGACAGGAAGTCACTAACTGACATGCCTGACTCACTGAATATGTATACGTACGTACTATACTCTAATCACTGAGCTATTGTTTTCTCCTCACTCCCTAACTAGGGGCCTACAGACAGGAAGTCACTAACTGACATGCCTGACTCACTGAATATGCATACATACGTACTATACTCTAATCACTGAGTTATTGTTTTCCCCTCACTCCCTAACTAGCGGCCTACAGACAGGAAGTGACTAACTGACATGCCTGACTCACTGAATATGTATACGTACGTACTATACTCTAATCACTGAATTATTGTTTTCCCCTCACTCCCTAACTAGCGGCCTACAGACAGGAAGTCACTAACTGACATGCCTGACTCACTGAATATGTATACGTACGTACTATACTCTAATCACTGAATTATTGTTTTCCCCTCACTCCCTAACTAGCGGCCTACAGACAGGAAGTCACTAACTGACATGCCTGACTCACTGAATATGTATACGTACGTACTATACTCTAATCACTGAGCTATTGTTTTACCCTCACTCCCTAACTAGCGGCCTACAGACAGGAAGTCACTAACTGACATGCCTGACTCTCTGAATATGTATACGTACGTACTATACTCTACTCACTGAGTTATTGTTTTACCCTCACTCCCTAACTAGCGACCTACAGACAGGAAGTCACTAACTGACATGCCTGACTCACTGAATATGTATACGTACGTACTATACTCTAATCACTGAGTTATTGTTTTCTCCTCACTCCCTAACTAACTGCCTACAGACTGGAAGTCACTAACTGACATGCCTGACTCACTGAATATGTATACGTACGTACTATACTCTAATCACTGAGTTATTGTTTTCCCCTCACTCCCTAACTAGCGGCCTACAGACAGGAAGTGACTAACTGACATGCCTAACTCACTGAATATGTATACGTACGTACTATACTCTAATCACTGAGTTATTGTTTTCCCCTCACTCCCTAACTAGGGGCCTACAGACAGGAAGTCACTAACTGACATGCCTGACTCACTGAATATGCATACATACGTACTATACTCTAATCACTTATGTTATTGTTTTCTCCTCACTCCCTAACTAGCGGCCTACAGACAGGAAGCCACTAACTGACATGCCTGACTCACTGAATATGTATACGTACGTACTATACTCTAATCACTGAGCTATTGTTTTCTCCTCACTCCCTAACTAGGGGCCTACAGACAGGAAGTCACTAACTGACATGCCTGACTCACTGAATATGCATACATACGTACTATACTCTAATCACTTATGTTATTATTTTCTCCTCACTCCCTAACTAGCGGCCTACAGACAGGAAGTCACTAACTGACATGCCTGACTCACTGAATATGTATTTGTACGTACTATACACTAATCACTGAGTTATTGTTTTCCCCTCACTCCCTAACTAGCGGCCTACAGACAGGAAGTGACTAACTGACATGCCTGACTCACTGAATATGTATACGTACGTACTATACTCTAATCACTGAGTTATTGTTTTCCCCTCACTCCCTAACTAGCGGCCTACAGACAGGAAGTCACTAGCTGACATGCCTGACTCACTGAATATGTATACGTACGTACTATACTCTAATCACTGAGTTATTGTTTTACCCTCACTCCCTAACTAGCTGCTACAGACAGGAAGTCACTAACTGACATGCCTGACTCACTGAATATGTATACGTACGTACTATACTCTAATCACTGAGCTTATTGTTTTCTCCTCACTCCCTAACTAGGGGCCTACAGACAGGAAGTCACTAACTGACATGCCTGACTCACTGAATATGTATACGTACGTACTATACTCTAATCACTGAGCTATTGTTTTCTCCTCACTCCCTAACTAGGGGCCTACAGACAGGAAGTCACTAACTGACATGCCTGACTCACTGAATATGCATACATACGTACTATACTCTAATCACTGATGTTATTGTTTTCTCCTCACTCCCTAACTAGCGGCCTACAGACAGGAAGTCACTAACTGACATGCCTGACTCACTGAATATGATACGTACGTACTATACTCTAATCACTGAGCTATTGTTTTCCCCTCACTCCCTAACTAGCGGCCTACAGACAGGAAGTCACTAACTGACATGCCTGACTCACTGAATATGTATACATACGTACTATACTCTAATCACTTATGTTATTGTTTTCTCCTCACTCCCTAACTAGCGGCCTACAGACAGGAAGTCACTAACTGACATGCCTGACTCACTGAATATGTATACGTACGTACTATACTCTAATCACTGAGTTATTGTTTTCCCCTCACTCCCTAACTAGCGGCCTACAGACAGGAAGTGACTAACTGACATGCCTGACTCACTGAATATGTATACGTACGTACTATACTCTAATCACTGAGTTATTGTTTTCCCCTCACTCCCTAACTAGCGGCCTACAGACAGGAAGTCACTAGCTGACATGCCTGACTCACTGAATATGTATACGTACGTACTATACTCTAATCACTGAGTTATTGTTTTACCCTCACTCCCTAACTAACTTCCTACAGACAGGAAGTCACTAACTGACATGCCTGACTCACTGAATATGTATACGTACGTACTATACTCTAATCACTGAGCTATTGTTTTCTCCTCACTCCCTAACTAGGGGCCTACAGACAGGAAGTCACTAACTGACATGCCTGACTCACTGAATATGTATACGTACGTACTATACTCTAATCACTGAGCTATTGTTTTCTCCTCACTCCCTAACTAGGGGCCTACAGACAGGAAGTCACTAACTGACATGCCTGACTCACTGAATATGCATACATACGTACTATACTCTAATCACTGAGTTATTGTTTTCCCCTCACTCCCTAACTAGCGGCCTACAGACAGGAAGTGCACTAACTGACATGCCTGACTCACTGAATATGTATACGTACGTACTATACTCTAATCACTGAATTATTGTTTTCCCCTCACTCCCTAACTAGCGGCCTACAGACAGGAAGTCACTAACTGACATGCCTGACTCACTGAATATGTATACGTACGTACTATACTCTAATCACTGAATTATTGTTTTCCCCTCACTCCCTAACTAGCGGCCTACAGACAGGAAGTCACTAACTGACATGCCTGACTCACTGAATATGTATACGTACGTACTATACTCTAATCACTGAGCTATTGTTTTACCCTCACTCCCTAACTAGCGGCCTACAGACAGGAAGTCACTAACTGACATGCCTGACTCTCTGAATATGTATACGTACGTACTATACTCTACTCACTGAGTTATTGTTTTACCCTCACTCCCTAACTAGCGACCTACAGACAGGAAGTCACTAACTGACATGCCTGACTCACTGAATATGTATACGTACGTACTATACTCTAATCACTGAGTTATTGTTTTCCCTCACTCCCTAACTAACTGCCTACAGACTGGAAGTCACTAACTGACATGCCTGACTCACTGAATATGTATACGTACGTACTATACTCTAATCACTGAGTTATTGTTTTCCCCTCACTCCCTAACTAGCGGCCTACAGACAGGAAGTGACTAACTGACATGCCTGACTCACTGAATATGTATACGTACGTACTATACTCTAATCACTGAGTTATTGTTTTCCCCTCACTCCCTAACTAGGGGCCTACAGACAGGAAGTCACTAACTGACATGCCTGACTCACTGAATATGCATACATACGTACTATACTCTAATCACTTATGTTATTGTTTTCTCCTCACTCCCTAACTAGCGGCCTACAGACAGGAAGCCACTAACTGACATGCCTGACTCACTGAATATGTATACGTACGTACTATACTCTAATCACTGAGCTATTGTTTTCTCCTCACTCCCTAACTAGGGCCTACAGACAGGAAGTCACTAACTGACATGCCTGACTCACTGAATATGCATACATACGTACTATACTCTAATCACTTATGTTATTGTTTTCTCCTCACTCCCTAACTAGCGGCCTACAGACAGGAAGTCACTAACTGACATGCCTGACTCACTGAATATGTATTTGTACGTACTATACACTAATCACTGAGTTATTGTTTTCCCCTCACTCCCTAACTAGCGGCCTACAGACAGGAAGTGACTAACTGACATGCCTGACTCACTGAATATGTATACGTACGTACTATACTCTAATCACTGAGTTATTGTTTTCCCCTCACTCCCTAACTAGCGGCCTACAGACAGGAAGTCACTAGCTGACATGCCTGACTCACTGAATATGTATACGTACGTACTATACTCTAATCACTGAGTTATTGTTTTACCCTCACTCCCTAACTAACTTCCTACAGACAGGAAGTCACTAAATGACATGCCTGACTCACTGAATATGTATACGTACGTACTATACTCTAATCACTGAGCTATTGTTTTCTCCTCACTCCCTAACTAGGGGCCTACAGACAGGAAGTCACTAACTGACATGCCTGACTCACTGAATATGTATACGTACGTACTATACTCTAATCACTGAGCTATTGTTTTCTCCTCACTCCCTAACTAGCGGCCTACAGACAGGAAGTCACTAACTGACATGCCTGACTCACTGAATATGTATACGTACGTACTATACTCTAATCACTGAGCTATTGTTTTCTCCTCACTCCCTAACTAGGGGCCTACAGACAGGAAGTCACTAACTGACATGCCTGACTCACTGAATATGCATACATACGTACTATACTCTAATCACTGAGTTATTGTTTTCCCCTCACTCCCTAACTAGCGGCCTACAGACAGGAAGTCACTAACTGACATGCCTGACTCACTGAATATGTATACGTACGTACTATACTCTAATCACTGAATTATTGTTTTCCCCTCACTCCCTAACTAGCGGCCTACAGACAGGAAGTCACTAACTGACATGCCTGACTCACTGAATATGTATACGTACGTACTATACTCTAATCACTGAGCTATTGTTTTACCCTCACTCCCTAACTAGCGGCCTACAGACAGGAAGTCACTAACTGACATGCCTGACTCTCTGAATATGTATACGTACGTACTATACTCTACTCACTGAGTTATTGTTTTACCCTCACTCCCTAACTAGCGACCTACAGACAGGAAGTCACTAACTGACATGCCTGACTCACTGAATATGTATACGTACGTACTATACTCTAATCACTGAGTTATTGTTTTACCCTCACTCCCTAACTAACTGCCTACAGACTGGAAGTCACTAACTGACATGCCTGACTCACTGAATATGTATACGTACGTACTATACTCTAATCACTGAGTTATTGTTTTCCCCTCACTCCCTAACTAGCGGCCTACAGACAGGAAGTGACTAACTGACATGCCTAACTCACTGAATATGTATACGTACGTACTATACTCTAATCACTGAGTTATTGTTTTCCCCTCACTCCCTAACTAGGGGCCTACAGACAGGAAGTCACTAACTGACATGCCTGACTCACTGAATATGCATACATACGTACTATACTCTAATCACTTATGTTATTGTTTTCTCCTCACTCCCTAACTAGCGGCCTACAGACAGGAAGCCACTAACTGACATGCCTGACTCACTGAATATGTATACGTACGTACTATACTCTAATCACTGAATTATTGTTTTCCCCTCACTCCCTAACTAGCGGCCTACAGACAGGAAGTCACTAACTGACATGCCTGACTCACTGAATATGTATACGTACGTACTATACTCTAATCACTGAATTATTGTTTTCCCCTCACTCCCTAACTAGCGGCCTACAGACAGGAAGTCACTAACTGACATGCCTGACTCACTGAATATGTATACGTACGTACTATACTCTAATCACTGAGCTATTGTATTCCCCTCACTCCCTAACTAGCGGCCTACAGACAGGAAGTGACTAACTGACATGCCTGACTCACTGAATATGTATACGTACGTACTATACTCTAATCACTGAATTATTGTTTTCCCCTCACTCCCTAACTAGCGACCTACAGACAGGAAGTCACTAACTGACATGCCTGACTCACTGAATATGTATACGTACGTACTATACTCTAATCACTGAATTATTGTTTTCCCCTCACTCCCTAACTAGCGGCCTACAGACAGGAAGTCACTAACTGACATGCCTGACTCACTGAATATGCATACATGCGTACTATACTCTAATCACTTATGTTATTGTTTTCTCCTCACTCCCTAACTAGCGGCCTACAGACAGGAAGTCACTAACTGACATGCCTGACCTCTCTGAATATGTATACGTACGTACTATACTCTAATCACTGAGCTATTGTTTTCTCCTCACTCCCTAACTAGGGGCCTACAGACAGGAAGTCACTAACTGACATGCCTGACTCACTGAATATGCATACATACGTACTATACTCTAATCACTTATGTTATTATTTTCTCCTCACTCCCTAACTAGCGGCCTACAGACAGGAAGTCACTAACTGACATGCCTGACTCACTGAATATGTATACGTACGTACTATACACTAATCACTGAGTTATTGTTTTCCCCTCACTCCCTAACTAGCGGCCTACAGACAGGAAGTGACTAACTGACATGCCTGACTCACTGAATATGTATACGTACGTACTATACTCTAATCACTGAGTTATTGTTTTCCCCTCACTCCCTAACTAGCGGCCTACAGACAGGAAGTCACTAGCTGACATGCCTGACTCACTGAATATGTATACGTACGTACTATACTCTAATCACTGAGTTATTGTTTTACCCTCACTCCCTAACTAACTTTCTACAGACAGGAAGTCACTAAATGACATGCCTGACTCACTGAATATGTATACGTACGTACTATACTCTAATCACTGAGCTATTGTTTTCTTCTCACTCATTAACTAGGGGCCTACAGACAGGAAGTCACTAACTGACATGCCTGACTCACTGAATATGTATACGTACGTACTATACTCTAATCACTGAGCTATTGTATTCCCCTCACTCCCTAACTAGGGGCCTACAGACAGGAAGTCACTAACTGACATGCCTGACTCACTGAATATGCATACATACGTACTATACTCTAATCACTTATGTTATTGTTTTCTCCTCACTCCCTAACTAGCGGCCTACAGACAGGAAGTCACTAACTGACATGCCTGAATCACTGAATATGTATACATACGTACTATACTCTAATCACTGAGTTATTGTTTTCCCCTCACTCCCTAACTAGCGGCCTACAGACAGGAAGTGACTAACTGACATGCCTGACTCACTGAATATGTATACGTACGTACTATACTCTAATCACTGAGTTATTGTTTTCCCCTCACTCCCTAACTAGCGGCCTACAGACAGGAAGTCACTAGCTGACATGCCTGACTCACTGAATATGTATACGTATGTACTATACTCTAATCACTGAGTTATTGTTTTACCCTCACTCCCTAACTAACTTCCTACAGACAGGAAGTCACTAACTGACATGCCTGACTCACTGAATATGTATACGTACGTACTATACTCTAATCACTGAATTATTGTTTTCCCCTCACTCCCTAACTAGGGGCCTACAGACAGGAAGTCACTAACTGACATGCCTGACTCACTGAATATGCATGCGTACGTACTATACTCTAATCACTGAGTTATTGTTTTACCCTCACTCCCTAACTAACTTCCTACAGACAGGAAGTCACTAACTGACATGCCTGACTCACTGAATATGTATACGTACGTACTATACTCTAATCACTGAGCTATTGTTTTCTCCTCACTTCCTAACTAGGGGCCTACAGACAGGAAGTCACTAACTGACATGCCTGACTCACTGAATATGCACACGTACGTACTATACTCTAATCACTGAGCTATTGTATTCTCCTCACTCCCTAACTAGGGGCCTACAGACAGGAAGTCACTAACTGACATGCCTGACTCACTGAATATGTATACGTACGTACTATACTCTAATCACTGAATTATTGTTTTCCCCTCACTCCCTAACTAGCGGCCTACAGACAGGAAGTCACTAACTGACATGCCTGACTCACTGAATATGTATACGTACGTACTATACTCTAATCACTTATGTTATTGTTTTCTCCTCACTCCCTAACTAGTGGCCTACAGACAGGAAGTCACTAACTGACATGCCTGACCTCTCTGAATATGTATACGTACGTACTATACTCTAATCACTGAGCTATTGTTTTCTCCTCACACCCTAACTAACTTCCTACAGACAGGAAGTCACTAACTGACATGCCTGACTCACTGAATATGTATACGTACGTACTATACTCTAATCACTGAGCTATTGTTTTCTCCTCAAACCCTAACTAGGGGCCTACAGACAGGAAGTCACTAACTGACACGCCTGACTCACTGAATATGCATACGTACGTACTATACTCTAATCACTGAGTTATTGTTTTACCCTCACTCCCTAACTAACTTCCTACAGACAGGAAGTCACTAACTGACATGCCTGACTCACTGAATATGTATACGTACGTACTATACTCTAATCACTGAGCTATTGTTTTCTCCTCACTCCCTAACTAGGGGCCTACAGACAGGAAGTCACTAACTGACATGCCTAACTCACTGAATATGTATATGTACGTACTATACTCTAATCACTGAGCTATTGTTTTCTCCTCACTCCCTAACTAGGGGCCTACAGACAGGAAGTCACTAACTGACATGCCTGACTCACTGAATATGCATACATACGTACTATACTCTAATCACTTATGTTATTGTTTTCTCCTCACTCCCTAACTAGCGGCCTACAGACAGGAAGTCACTAACTGACATGCCTGACTCACTGAATATGTATACGTACGTACTATACTCTAATCACTGAATTATTTTTTTCCCTCACTCCCTAACTAGCGGCCTACAGACAGGAAGTCACTAACTGACATGCCTGACTCACTGAATATGTATACGTACGTACTATACTCTAATCACTGAGCTATTGTATTCCCCTCACTCCCTAACTAGGGGCCTACAGACAGGAAGTCACTAACTGACATGCCTGACTCACTGAATATGCATACATACGTACTATACTCTAATCACTTATGTTATTGTTTTCTCCTCACTCCCTAACTAGCGGCCTACAGACAGGAAGTCACTAACTGACATGCCTGACCTCTCTGAATATGTATACGTACGTACTATACTCTAATCACTGAGTTATTGTTTTCCCCTCACTCCCTAACTAGCGGCCTACAGACAGGAAGTCACTAGCTGACATGCCTGACTCACTGAATATGTATACGTACGTACTATACTCTAATCACTGAGTTATTGTTTTACCCTCACTCCCTAACTAACTTTCTACAGACAGGAAGTCACTAAATGACATGCCTGACTCACTGAATATGTATACGTACGTACTATACTCTAATCACTGAGCTATTGTTTTCTCCTCACTCCCTAACTAGGGGCCTACAGACAGGAAGTCACTAACTGACATGCCTGACTCACTGAATATGCATACATACGTACTATACTCTAATCACTTATGTTATTGTTTTCTCCTCACTCCCTAACTAGCGGCCTACAGACAGGAAGTCACTAACTGACATGCCTGACTCACTGAATATGTATACGTACGTACTATACTCTAATCACTGAATTATTTTTTTCCCTCACTCCCTAACTAGCGGCCTACAGACAGGAAGTCACTAACTGACATGCCTGACTCACTGAATATGTATACGTACGTACTATACTCTAATCACTGAGCTATTGTATTCCCCTCACTCCCTAACTAGGGGCCTACAGACAGGAAGTCACTAACTGACATGCCTGACTCACTGAATATGCATACATACGTACTATACTCTAATCACTTATGTTATTGTTTTCTCCTCACTCCCTAACTAGCGGCCTACAGACAGGAAGTCACTAACTGACATGCCTGACCTCTCTGAATATGTATACGTACGTACTATACTCTAATCACTGAGTTATTGTTTTCCCCTCACTCCCTAACTAGCGGCCTACAGACAGGAAGTCACTAGCTGACATGCCTGACTCACTGAATATGTATACGTACGTACTATACTCTAATCACTGAGTTATTCTTTTACCCTCACTCCCTAACTAACTTTCTACAGACAGGAAGTCACTAAATGACATGCCTGACTCACTGAATATGTATACGTACGTACTATACTCTAATCACTGAGCTATTGTTTTCTCCTCACTCCCTAACTAGGGGCCTACAGACAGGAAGTCACTAACTGACATGCCTGACTCACTGAATATGTATACGTACGTACTATACTCTAATCACTGAGCTATTGTTTTCTTCTCACTCATTAACTAGGGGCCTACAGACAGGAAGTCACTAACTGACATGCCTGACTCACTGAATATGCATACATACGTACTATACTCTAATCACTTATGTTATTGTTTTCTCCTCACTCCCTAACTAGCGGCCTACAGACAGGAAGTCACTAACTGACATGCCTGACTCACTGAATATGTATACATACGTACTATACTCTAATCACTGAGTTATTGTTTTCCCCTCACTCCCTAACTAGCGGCCTACAGACAGGAAGTGACTAACTGACATGCCTGACTCACTGAATATGTATACGTACGTACTATACTCTAATCACTGAGTTATTGTTTTCCCCTCACTCCCTAACTAGCGGCCTACAGACAGGAAGTCACTAGCTGACATGCCTGACTCACTGAATATGTATACGTACGTACTATACTCTAATCACTGAGTTATTGTTTTACCCTCACTCCCTAACTAACTTCCTACAGACAGGAAGTCACTAACTGACATGCCTGACTCACTGAATATGTATACGTACGTACTATACTCTAATCACTGAATTATTGTTTTCCCCTCACTCCCTAACTAGGGGCCTACAGACAGGAAGTCACTAACTGACATGCCTGACTCACTCAATATGCATACGTACGTACTATACTCTAATCACTGAGTTATTGTTTTACCCTCACTCCCTAACTAACTTCCTACAGACAGGAAGTCACTAACTGACATGCCTGACTCACTGAATATGTATACGTACGTACTATACTCTAATCACTGAGCTATTGTTTTTTCCTCACTTCCTAACTAGGGGCCTACAGACAGGAAGTCACTAACTGACATGCCTGACTCACTGAATATGTATACGTACGTACTATACTCTAATCACTGAATTATTGTTTTCCCCTCACTCCCTAACTAGCGGCCTACAGACAGGAAGTCACTAACTGACTTGCCTGACTCACTGAATATGTATACGTACGTACTATACTCTAATCACTTATGTTATTGTTTTCTCCTCACTCCCTAACTAGTGGCCTACAGACAGGAAGTCACTAACTGACATGCCTGACCTCTCTGAATATGTATACGTACGTACTATACTCTAATCACTGAGCTATTGTTTTCTCCTCACACCCTAACTAACTTCCTACAGACAGGAAGTCACTAACTGACATGCCTGACTCACTGAATATGTATACGTACGTACTATACTCTAATCACTGAGCTATTGTTTTCTCCTCAAACCCTAACTAGGGGCCTACAGACAGGAAGTCACTAACTGACACGCCTGACTCACTGAATATGCATACGTACGTACTATACTCTAATCACTGAGTTATTGTTTTACCCTCACTCCCTAACTAACTTCCTACAGACAGGAAGTCACTAACTGACATGCCTGACTCACTGAATATGTATACGTACGTACTATACTCTAATCACTGAGTTATTGTTTTACCCTCACTCCCTAACTAACTTCCTACAGACAGGAAGTCACTAACTGACATGCCTGACTCACTGAATATGTATACGTACGTACTATACTCTAATCACTGAGCTATTGTTTTCTCCTCACTCCCTAACTAGGGGCCTACAGACAGGAAGTCACTAACTGACATGCCTAACTCACTGAATATGTATATGTACGTACTATACTCTAATCACTGAGCTATTGTTTTCTCCTCACTCCCTAACTAGGGGCCTACAGACAGGAAGTCACTAAATGACATGCCTGACTCACTGAATATGCATACATACGTACTATACTCTAATCACTTATGTTATTGTTTTCTCCTCACTCCCTAACTAGCGGCCTACAGACAGGAAGTCACTAACTGACATGCCTGACTCACTGAATATGTATACGTACGTACTATACTCTAATCACTGAGTTATTGTTTTCCCCTCACTCCCTAACTAGCGGCCTACAGACAGGAAGTGACTAACTGACATGCCTGACTCACTGACTATGTATACGTACGTACTATACTCTAATCACTGAGTTATTGTTTTCCCCTCACTCCCTAACTAGGGGCCTACAGACAGGAAGTCACTAACTGACATGCCTGACTCACTGAATATGCATACATACGTACTATACTCTAATCACTTATGTTATTGTTTTCTCCTCACTCCCTAACTAGCGGCCTACAGACAGGAAGTCACTAACTGACATGCCTGACTCACTGAATATGTATACGTACGTACTATACTCTAATCACTGAATTATTGTTTTCCCCTCACTCCCTAACTAGCGGCCTACAGACAGGAAGTCACTAACTGACATGCCTGACTCACTGAATATGTATACGTACGTACTATACTCTAATCACTGAATTATTGTTTTCCCCTCACTCCCTAACTAGCGGCCTACAGACAGGAAGTCACTAACTGACATGCCTGACTCACTGAATATGTATACGTACGTACTATACTCTAATCACTGAGCTATTGTATTCCCCTCACTCCCTAACTAGGGGCCTACAGACAGGAAGTCACTAACTGACATGCCTGACTCACTGAATATGCATACATACGTACTATACTCTAATCACTTATGTTATTGTTTTCTCCTCACTCCCTAACTAGCGGCCTACAGACAGGAAGTCACTAACTGACATGCCTGACCTCTCTGAATATGTATACGTACGTACTATACTCTAATCACTGAGTTATTGTTTTACCCTCACTCCCTAACTAGCGGCCTACAGACAGGAAGTCACTAACTGACATGCCTGACTCACTGAATATGTATACGTACGTACTATACTCTAATCACTGAGCTATTGTTTTCTCCTCACTCCCTAACTAGGGGCCTACAGACAGGAAGTCACTAACTGACATGCCTGACTCACTGAATATGCATACATACGTACTATACTCTAATCACTTATGTTATTGTTTTCTCCTCACTCCCTACAGACAGGAAGTCACTAACTGACATGCCTGACCTCTCTGAATATGTATACGTACGTACTATACTCTAATCACTGAGTTATTGTTTTACCCTCACTCCCTAACTAGCGGCCTACAGACAGGAAGTCACTAACTGACATGCCTGACTCACTGAATATGTATACGTACGTACTATACTCTAATCACTGAGTTATTGTTTTACCCTCACTCCCTAACTAGCGGCCTACAGACAGGAAGTCACTAACTGACAACATGCCTGACTGACTGAAGCTGCACTATGTTATATGAGGTCTGCTGAGAAACTGTTGTTTTATTTGTAAAATAAGAATAATAAAAGAGATGCACATAACTGCCTAAAACTCTCCAGCTATGTCTGTCTCCCACCTCCTCCTGTAACACTGTGCAGCTCCTCACCGGACTAAACTTCTCACAGTCACTTCTCTGGCAAACAATCTCCTTGTAGTCAGGATCATATTTCACTGAGAAGTTTTGCTCCCTGTGTGTAGACTACGGTTGCCACCTCTGCTGCATGTGTAACTGATAAGTGTCCAGGAAAACATGGCCGAGGTGGCAACCCTAGTGTAGACGCTAATTTACTTAAATTCAGACAGTTGTGCCTCTTCTGCTGCACTGTGTAGTTACAATGTAGTAAATTAGCTATCATACAAATTTGTTTTCTTAGTTCAATATAAGTTAAAAATCATTAAAAATAAAAACTTAAAATAAAAGTAAAATATAATGAGCTATCACCGATAAGCTTTTATATATTGATAAATATCCCAACACTCCAGGAATATAGCAATATAACCCAAAACTCAATATATGCATAAGTTCATAAATATTGGTACAGTACTTATGGCTGTCGCTTTCCTTTTAGAAATGTTAATAACTAAAAAAATACAAAACTTACCGGTATTTACTTTAGTTTTAAAGTTTGCAAAATTTAGGATGCCAAATTTTAGTAAAAAAGTTGTTGACCTATTCAAAAATTCTAAGCTTTTGAAAAAACAGAATTTATCATAAAGTAGTCTATCTCATAGAAAGATGAATAGACAGACAGAAAAAGACATATAGATAGATAGATAGATAGATAGATAGATTAATGATATATGATAGATTATAAATAGATAGATGTTTTATTGTACATTTTTGTTTAAAACAGAAAGTAATAAAAAAAACAGCGGGCTAGACAGTATACTTTACTTATCTATTCATTGTAAGCAGAGATGATCATGAATTTAGGGTCAAAATCCATTAAAATGAGTTGTTTGCTGAAGTATTTATAGCTTTGGGCCATTCTATCACCAGTGGATTTAATATGAATTGAAAATGGTCTCTGATTTAAATAAAACAAATGAAAAAATACATTCAAAGGCACTTACTCAGCACTGAATCCATCAACTCATAGCTGGCAAATCAAGCAACTTATGTCATAAATGAACTGAAAACGAGATTGTTCTATGAAGACAATCGGTTTTATGATTAAGAGGACACAAATCCTCATATTGCTGTGGTTTCTTTACAGAGCCAGCAACTACATTTTGAGAACCTTGAGAATTTCTCTTACAGAGCAGCAGATGAATTTATTTCCTACCAGTGCTGTTCCAGACCTAGTTATCAAGGGACGCAAACATAATGTCAGATGTTCTCTTTCAACACAAGTGAATTATGTTTAGTTACTTGATTAAACCCCATGCAAAGAATAAAAAAACACATAAAAATACAATAAGAAAATCCTCAATTGCTGCTTGCAAAAGAATAAAACACATGCGCCTAGATTACAAGCGATGCGCTAACTGCAGTGCAAGTGTGGTATGTTTTTTGTACGCGCCCTTGAGAGTCTTCAGCCTCTCTAGCTTCACCAGTCAATATGTTATTAAATATTATTTAATACCATATTGACTGGTGAGGCTATATATATATATACATGTGCATTTGTGTGTTTATATGTGTATATATGTCTGTAAATAGATATATTATTTAATACCATATTGACTGGTGAGGCTATATATGTATACATGTGCATTTGTGTGTTTATATGTGTATATATGTCTGTAAATAGATATATTATTTAATACCATATTGACTGGTGAGGCTATATATATATATATATACATGTGCATTTGTGTGTTTATATGTGTATATGTCTGTAAATAGATATATTATTTAATACCATATTGACTGGTGAGGCTATATATATATACATGTGCATTTGTGTGTTTATATGTGTATATATGTCTGTAAATAGATATATTATTTAATACCATATTGACTGGTGAGGCTATATATATATAGATGTGCATTTGTGTGTTTATATGTGTATATATGTCTGTAAATAGATATATTATTTAATACCATATTGACTGGTGAGGCTATATATATATACATGTGCATTTGTGTGTTTATATGTGTATATATGTCTGTAAATAGATATATTATTTAATACCATATTGACTGGTGAGGCTATATATATATACATGTGCATTTGTGTGTTTATATGTGTATATATGTCTGTAAATAGATATATTATTTAATACCATATTGACTGGTGAGGCTATATATATATATACATGTGCATTTGTGTGTTTATATGTGTATATATGTCTGTAAATAGATATATTATTTAATACCATATTGACTGGTGAGGCTATATATATATACATGTGCATTTGTGTGTTTATATGTGTATATATGTCTGTAAATAGATATATTATTTAATACCATATTGACTGGTGAGGCTATATATATATACATGTGCATTTGTGTGTTTATATGTGTATATATGTCTGTAAATAGATATATTATTTAATACCATATTGACTGGTGAGGCTATATATGTATACATGTGCATTTGTGTGTTTATATGTGTATATATGTCTGTAAATAGATATATTATTTAATACCATATTGACTGGTGAGGCTATATATATATACATGTGCATTTGTGTGTTTATATGTGTATATATGTCTGTAAATAGATATATTATTTAATACCATATTGACTGGTGAGGCTATATATATATATATATACATGTGCATTTGTGTGTTTATATGTGTATATATGTCTGTAAATAGATATATTATTTAATACCATATTGACTGGTGAGGCTATATATATATATACATGTGCATTTGTGTGTTTATATGTGTATATGTCTGTAAATAGATATATTATTTAATACCATATTGACTGGTGAGGCTATATATATATACATGTGCATTTGTGTGTTTATATGTGTATATATGTCTGTAAATAGATATATTATTTAATACCATATTGACTGGTGAGGCTATATATATATACATGTGCATTTGTGTGTTTATATGTGTATATATGTCTGTAAATAGATATATTATTTAATACCATATTGACTGGTGAGGCTATATATATATACATGTGCATTTGTGTGTTTATATGTGTATATATGTCTGTAAATAGATATATTATTTAATACCATATTGACTGGTGAGGCTATATATATATATATACATGTGCATTTGTGTGTTTATATGTGTATATATGTCTGTAAATAGATATATTATTTAATACCATATTGACTGGTGAGGCTATATATATATATACATGTGCATTTGTGTGTTTATATGTGTATATATGTCTGTAAATAGATATATTATTTAATACCATATTGACTGGTGAGGCTATATATTTATACATGTGCATTTGTGTGTTTATATGTATATATGTCTGTAAATAGATATATTATTTAATACCATATTGACTGGTGAGGCTATATATATATACATGTGCATTTGTGTGTTTATATGTATATATGTCTGTAAATAGATATATTATTTAATACCATATTGACTGGTGAGGCTATATATATATACATGTGCATTTGTGTATTTATATGTGTATATATGTCTGTAAATAGATATATTATTTAATACCATATTGACTGGTGAGGCTATATATATATATACATGTGCATTTGTGTGTTTATATGTGTATATATGTCTGTAAATAGATATATTATTTAATACCATATTGACTGGTGAGGCTATATATATATACATGTGCATTTGTGTGTTTATATGTGTATATATGTCTGTAAATAGATATATTATTTAATACCATATTGACTGGTGAGGCTATATATATATATACATGTGCATTTGTGTGTTTATATGTGTATATATGTCTGTAAATAGATATATTATTTAATACCATATTGACTGGTGAGGCTATATATGTATACATGTGCATTTGTGTGTTTATATGTGTATATATGTCTGTAAATAGATATATTATTTAATACCATATTGACTGGTGAGGCTATATATATATATGTATACATGTGCATTTGTGTGTTTATATGTGTATATATGTCTGTAAATAGATATATTATTTAATACCATATTGACTGGTGAGGCTATATATATATATATACATGTGCATTTGTGTGTTTATATGTGTATATGTCTGTAAATAGATATATTATTTAATACCATATTGACTGGTGAGGCTATATATATATACATGTGCATTTGTGTGTTTATATGTGTATATATGTCTGTAAATAGATATATTATTTAATACCATATTGACTGGTGAGGCTATATATATATATACATGTGCATTTGTGTGTTTATATGTGTATATATGTCTGTAAATAGATATATTATTTAATACCATATTGACTGGTGAGGCTATATATATATATACATGTGCATTTGTGTGTTTATATGTGTATATATGTCTGTAAATAGATATATTATTTAATACCATATTGACTGGTGAGGCTATATATATATACATGTGCATTTGTGTGTTTATATGTGTATATATGTCTGTAAATAGATATATTATTTAATACCATATTGACTGGTGAGGCTATATATGTATACATGTGCATTTGTGTGTTTATATGTGTATATATGTCTGTAAATAGATATATTATTTAATACCATATTGACTGGTGAGGCTATATATGTATACATGTGCATTTGTGTGTTTATATGTGTATATATGTCTGTAAATAGATATATTATTTAATACCATATTGACTGGTGAGGCTATATATATATATATATATATGTGCATTTGTGTGTTTATATGTATATATGTCTGTAAATAGATATATTATTTAATACCATATTGACTGGTGAGGCTATATATATATACATGTGCATTTGTGTGTTTATATGTATATATGTCTGTAAATAGATATATTATTTAATACCATATTGACTGGTGAGGCTATATATATATACATGTGCATTTGTGTATTTATATGTGTATATATGTCTGTAAATAGATATATTATTTAATACCATATTGACTGGTGAGGCTATATATATATATATATACATGTGCATTTGTGTGTTTATATGTGTATATATGTCTGTAAATAGATATATTATTTAATACCATATTGACTGGTGAGGCTATATATATATATATACATGTGCATTTGTGTGTTTATATGTATATATGTCTGTAAATAGATATATTATTTAATACCATATTGACTGGTGAGGCTATATATATATACATGTGCATTTGTGTGTTTATATGTATATATGTCTGTAAATAGATATATTATTTAATACCATATTGACTGGTGAGGCTATATATATATACATGTGCATTTGTGTATTTATATGTGTATATATGTCTGTAAATAGATATATTATTTAATACCATATTGACTGGTGAGGCTATATATGTATACATGTGCATTTGTGTGTTTATATATGTATATATGTCTGTAAATAGATATATTATTTAATACCATATTGACTGGTGAGGCTATATATATATATATACATGTGCATTTGTGTGTTTATATGTGTATATATGTCTGTAAATAGATATATTATTTAATACCATATTGACTGGTGAGGCTATATATATATATATACATGTGCATTTGTGTGTTTATATGTATATATGTCTGTAAATAGATATATTATTTAATACCATATTGACTGGTGAGGCTATATATATATACATGTGCATTTGTGTGTTTATATGTATATATGTCTGTAAATAGATATATTATTTAATACCATATTGACTGGTGAGGCTATATATATATATACATGTGCATTTGTGTATTTATATGTGTATATATGTCTGTAAATAGATATATTATTTAATACCATATTGACTGGTGAGGCTATATATATATACATGTGCATTTGTGTGTTTATATGTGTATATATGTCTGTAAATAGATATATTATTTAATACCATATTGACTGGTGAGGCTATATATATATATATACATGTGCATTTGTGTGTTTATATGTGTATATATGTCTGTAAATAGATATATTATTTAATACCATATTGACTGGTGAGGCTATATATATATACATGTGCATTTGTGTATTTATATGTGTATATATGTCTGTAAATAGATATATTATTTAATACCATATTGACTGGTGAGGCTATATATATATACATGTGCATTTGTGTGTTTATATGTGTATATATGTCTGTAAATAGATATATTATTTAATACCATATTGACTGGTGAGGCTATATATATATATACATGTGCATTTGTGTGTTTATATGTGTATATATGTCTGTAAATAGATATATTATTTAATACCATATTGACTGGTGAGGCTATATATGTATACATATGCATTTGTGTGTTTATATGTGTATATATGTCTGTAAATAGATATATTATTTAATACCATATTGACTGGTGAGGCTATATATGTATACATGTGCATTTGTGTGTTTATATGTGTATATATGTCTGTAAATAGATATATTATTTAATACCATATTGACTGGTGAGGCTATATATGTATACATGTGCATTTGTGTGTTTATATGTGTATATATGTCTGTAAATAGATATATTATTTAATACCATATTGACTGGTGAGGCTATATATATATATATACATATGCATTTGTGTGTTTATATGTGTATATATGTCTGTAAATAGATATATTATTTAATACCATATTGACTGGTGAGGCTATATATGTATACATGTGCATTTGTGTGTTTATATGTGTATATATGTCTGTAAATAGATATATTATTTAATACCATATTGACTGGTGAGGCTATATATATATATACATGTGCATTTGTGTGTTTATATGTGTATATATGTCTGTAAATAGATATATTATTTAATACCATATTGACTGGTGAGGCTATATATATATACATGTGCATTTGTGTGTTTATATGTGTATATATGTCTGTAAATAGATATATTATTTAATACCATATTGACTGGTGAGGCTATATATATATACATGTGCATTTGTGTGTTTATATGTGTATATATGTCTGTAAATAGATATATTATTTAATACCATATTGACTGGTGAGGCTATATATATATACATGTGCATTTGTGTGTTTATATGTGTATATATGTCTGTAAATAGATATATTATTTAATACCATATTGACTGGTGAGGCTATATATATATACATGTGCATTTGTGTGTTTATATGTGTATATATGTCTGTAAATAGATATATTATTTAATACCATATTGACTGGTGAGGCTATATATATACATGTGCATTTGTGTGTTTATATGTGTATATATGTCTGTAAATAGATATATTATTTAATACCATATTGACTGGTGAGGCTATATATATATATACATGTGCATTTGTGTATTTATATGTGTATATATGTCTGTAAATAGATATATTATTTAATACCATATTGACTGGTGAGGCTATATATGTATACATGTGCATTTGTGTATTTATATGTGTATATATGTCTGTAAATAGATATATTATTTTATTTATTATTTATAAAATATTTTACCAGGAAGGATACATTGAGATTCCTCTCATTTTTAAGTATATCCTGGGATCACAAAACATTGCATTGATACAATAGGGTACAATAAAATACAAAAACAATATGAATACACAATATATACAAAATGTAACATAGAACAGGTAGGAAATATATAATCAACCATGACAGGTGCATTCTGTTTTGAGATATGTAGAGAGGGATCTCTTAAAGGATATTAGGCTTGGGGAAGGTTTAAAAGTGTGCGGGAGGTCATTCCATAATTGTGGCGCTCTGTAGGAAAAGGAGGATCGAGCTGCTTTCTTTTTGTATTGAGGCAAACTAGATAATGTGTTGGTACTGGATTAGAGGTTATAGGAGTTGGGAATAGCCGGGGAGAGCATTCTACTCAGGTAGGGTGGGAGCTTCCCAGAAAATCTCTTAAACACAAGGCAGGAAAGATGGAGGGTGCGTCTGGTTTCCAGCGACAGCCAGTTTAGTTCTTTTAGCATGTCACAATGTTGGGTCCTGTAGTTACATTGTAGCACAAAGCAGCAGAACGAGTTATACAATGTATTAAGTTTACTAAGGTGAGTTTGCGGTGCAGGTGCATAAACTACGTCCCCGTAATCCATGATAGGCATCAGCATTTGCTGTACAATCTTTTCCTTTACTGTAGGGCTGAGGCAAGATTTGTTTCTGTACAGGGCACCTAGTTTTGGATAAAGTTTAGATGCAAGTTTTTCTATGTGGAGGCCAAAAGATAGATTGGGGTCTAATACATAAATACATATGCACACACATACATACATATTCATATTTAGACATATATGTAGGGGTGGAAAAATATCACTATGGTTTACTAGTCAGGGGTTAAAAGCTTCTTGTCAAAAGGGTAAACGATACTAGTTCACTCAATGTTTAAAGAGGAAAAAGTCAAATGTCTAAGTATTCAACTGCAATTTCAAAGTCGTCTGGAACGAGTGGACCACTGGAAATTTCAAGCCCTGTGTATATATGTATCTCTATGTTATATACTGTATATGTGTGCATCTCTATGTTATATACGTATATATATATATATATATATATATATATATATATATATATTGGTTCTTGTATGTAGTGCAACTAAGGATTTGTTTGTTTTGTTTTTTTTGTTCTCATTAAACCTTTCTTTATGCTCATTTATGCATTCATCATTTATTTATTCATATTAAGTGTGGAGTCTTATATTTGTATTCATACTATTTTTGGTGTATTGGTAGTAGTGCACCTTAGTCCCGAGCACTTTCTCTTGTTCAATTATTAATATATTCATATGTACATTAGTGCTTATCCTCTCATTTTATGTTAATTGAGTATTTGTCTCTACATGAGGATTGAGCATTATTTAACTTGGATTTATTGTTGTTATGGCATTTCTACAACAATCGCAAGAAGCCCCTAAATTGTTTGCATACTCTGAACTAGATGCCTCTAGGATTGCTACACTCTGTTTGGGAAATAGAGATTTTCTTTAAAATACTGAGGATTCAGATGAACCACGGTCTCTTGAGAAATTGTACCGCAAAAAGACAAGTTTAGAATTACATGCAATTACTCTAGCGGAATACCACTGCCTTAAATACATCCCTAGAGGCTTACGCTGTAATTTACACCCCACATTATTTAAAGAAGATTCAGACTTTTGTGATAAATGGGAATGTATTCTCAATAAATGTTCAAGTGATTTAATCATTTTAACTATTGAATACATCCAAAAAGAGATACCAAAAGTACAGGGCGATATAGATAAGATTGAAAATCAATTAAAATCATTCAAATTAGAAGCAGATTATAAAAAGCTTAAAAATTATATTTTGGAACTAATTAACAAATTCAAAAAAGAAGTTGAAACTAAAAAGGCACAGAAATTTCAGAGAGATTCTACTGATTATTCCTCCAACAAAGTTTATAAGTGGAGAAATCCCAACTTTATACCCTTTAGAAGGGAGCGAAGAAAGGCACCCAGATACACTACAGAGAACTCTGGGGACTCGTCATCAGACCAAGACTCTAGAAGTCCTTCCCCTTTAGGCCAAAATACTTACAAACACAAACCCAAAGAAAAAAGAGAACACACAGAGGGGGGAAGAGGAACAGGAAATTGCATGCAAACAAGACACAGCAAAAGATAGCTGAGGATTTGGTAATTAATATTTCTTCTATTACACTTGACCTCCTCACTACTTCAGTTCTACAAAAAGGATTATCCTTTATCCCCACAACAAGTCTGAATTTCTTTAAAATTGAAGCGGACCTGTAGAGATTCTTTAGGAATCTTAGATTCAAAGCTTTTTTTGCTACTCACCCTCAGGAAAACAAACACGAAGCATTTGTAGATACTTTTAGTCAATTTCATACACAGGTTCAAAGCCTTAGATCCAAAAGTACAGCACACGCGCCAATAACAAACAGCACGGTAGAATCTTTTATTACACTAGTTAAAAAAGACTTTGAGAAACTTAGGACCAAGGGCACCAAAATGGGTACTCCAAATTTGACTTTGGCTGAAAGGAGGGCTCTTGAGGGTCTGAAATCTAGAAAAGATCTGGTCATCAAACTGGCCGATAAGGGCGGGGCCCTAGTTGTCATGGATAGATACCAATATATGACAGAGGTCCAAAATCAGTTAGATGTGACTGAAAATTATTCTAAGTTAACATTAAATCCTACTGCTAAATTTCAATCTTATATACAATCTATAGTAGACCAGTGCATTATTACTAAGAAACAAGCGGACTTCTTAATTCAAAAAGATCCCGTCGTACCAGTAATCTATTGTTTGCCCAAAATACATAAATGCTTAAATAACCCTCCGGGCAGGCCAATTGTGGTCAGCACTAATTCCATTTTTCAACCAATTTCAATATTTCTTGACAAACTCTTGCGACCATTGTTGGATGATGTTCCTTCGCATTTGGAAGACTCCTCAGACTTCTTGCGACAAATTGAAGACTTACAGTTTAATAGGGACTCTATCCTTGTAACATTGGATATTAAATCACTGTACACATCCATACCACACCGAGAGGGTATGAAATGTATTGGTGAACAATTGAATAGAATGGCTCTCTACTCACCCAGGGAACGTATGTTCATTATGGATCTACTTGAAATAGTAGGAACTATTTTCTCTTTGGAGAATCTTTTTATTTGCAAACTAAGGTAACGGCTATGGGGGCCAATATGGCCCCCACATACGCATCCCTTTATGTACATGAGTTTGAGAACAAGTTTCTTTATAGCAATGAAAGTTTTAAGGAACATTGCAGTTTTTGGAAAAGATATATTGATGATGTCTTTATGGTTTGGACAGGGGATAACACATCATTGATGTCTTTTTTTCATGAATTGAATACATTTGATCCATATCTTCAATTTACCATCAATTATGACTCTCAGACACAAAATTTTCTTGACATAACTGTTTCCTTGAGAGATGGTTCCTTGTTAACAGATGTGTTCAGGAAGGATACAGATAGAAACAACCTTTTGGTCTTTTCATCCTCCACAAACCATTAAGAGCCTTCCTTTCAGACAACTTTTAAGGGCCAAACAGATAGCTAACAATGAATCACGTTTGAACAAATAATTCCAAAACTTTTTTGATCGCTTTGAGAGCAGGGGATATCCAGCTGACTTGTTACATGTTCACAAATCAAAGGTAGATCTAATTCCCTGAGCTAACCTTATACAGAAAAAATCCTCCAAAAAAACATTGAATGATAGAATTCCTTTTGTGGTACCTTATGGTTACCACATTCCACCTTTGAAAAGGATTTTTAGGAAACACTGGGGTCTGTTATCAGAGGACAGACTTCTTGCTAGTACTTTCAAGGATTTTCCATTATTTTCATATAAGAGAAATCGCAATTTGAGAGACACCTTGGTCAAAGCAGACATAGGAACTGGGCATACTAGAGTAGCCGAGAATCCCATTGCACATGGCACATTCCCCTGCAATAATTGTGCACATTGTAATTCCATACAACTAGGTGACACAATCACACACCCTAGATCGGGGAAACGCCTGTCTATCAGAGGACATTTTACCTGTGATTCTAATTACATGGTTTATGTAATTAAATGTCCGTGTGGTCTAGCCTATGTTGGCGAGACCACCAAACCTATCAGAGAAAGGATCAAACAGCTTAAAGTAGCCATTGGTAAACTTGATCCTTCTGCTCCTGTTGCCCATCATTTCACACTTTTAGGTCACAACAAAAGTCAACTCAAATTTCAGGTGGTGGATGGGGTTGGCCTCGTAAGGAGAGGTGGTAATAGACAAAAATTACTGTTTGAAAAGGAAGCACTTTGGATCCAAAAAAATGGATTCTTTGACCCCTTATGGCCTAAATAGGGAGATTACATGGGGTACCTTTGTCTAGGGACTGTGGTTTCATCCTTCCTTTTTGGGAAGAATGTGGACAGTTATATTGAAGTTTGGATTAGGACATACACATGTATGTATCTCTATGTTATATATATATATATATATATATATGTGTATCTCTATGTTATATATATATATATATATATATATATATATATATATATATATATATATATATGTGTATCTCTATGTTATATATATATATATATATGTATGTATCTCTATGTTATATATATATATATATATATATATGTATGCATCTCTATGTATATATATATATGTATGTATCTCTATGTTATAAATATATATATATATATATATGTATGCATCTCTATGTATATATATATATATGTGTGTATCTCTATGTTATAAATATATATATATGTATGTATCTCTATGTTATAAATATATATATATATGTATGCATCTCTATGTATATATATATGTGTGTATCTCTATGTTATAAATATATATATATGTATGTATCTCTATGTTATAAATATATATATATGTATGCATCTCTAAGTATATATATATGTGTGTATCTCTATGTTATAAATATATATATATGTATGTATCTCTATGTATATATATATGTATGTATCTCTATGTTATAAATATATATATATGTATGCATCTCTATGTATATATATATATGTGTGTATCTCTATGTTATAAATATATATATATATGTATGTATCTCTATGTATATATATATATATATGTATGTATCTCTATGTTATAAATATATATATATGTATGTATCTCTATGTATATATATATATATATGTATGTATCTCTATGTTATAAATATATATATGTATGTATCTCTATGTATATATATATATATGTATGTATCTCTATGTTATAAATATATATATATGTATGCATCTCTATGTATATATATATGTGTGTATCTCTATGTTATAAATATATATATATGTATGTATCTCTATGTTATAAATATATATATATGTATGCATCTCTAAGTATATATATATGTGTGTATCTCTATGTTATAAATATATATATATGTATGTATCTCTATGTATATATATATGTATGTATCTCTATGTTATAAATATATATATATGTATGCATCTCTATGTATATATATATATGTGTGTATCTCTATGTTATAAATATATATATATATGTATGTATCTCTATGTATATATATATATATATGTATGTATCTCTATGTTATAAATATATATATATGTATGTATCTCTATGTATATATATATATATGTATGTATCTCTATGTTATAAATATATATATGTATGTATCTCTATGTATATATATATATGTATGTATCTCTATGTTATAAATATATATATATGTATGCATCTCTATGTATGTATATATATATGTGTGTATCTCTATGTTATAAATATATATATATGTATGTATCCCTATGTTAAAGCCCTTTGCAGCCTTTTTTCTAACACCTGATACTTCATATCTTTGAGCCCTTACAACTTTTTAATGCAATTTTTAAATAATTTTTTTATTAGACAGTGTTATTATTTTTGATGTGTTTTGTACAATGTTCTGACAAGTGCATGTTTAATCTGAATCATGAACATTTATATTTGTCCCTTTAAACCGGCCATTTATAAATAATTATTTGTAATTATCAAATGAAAACCAGCATTTAAATAAACCAGTGAATGACAAATCACAGCTTATCTTTAAAGGGACGATGAACACCAAACACACTTCATGAGCATAGTATTGTGTTTATTCCCCCCTCCCTCTAGTAATTGGTGCAGCCATGTTGAAATCTAGCTTTCAAATGTGCAGTAACTCTTCTTCAGGTAAGTTTAGTGTAACGTAGGTTCCAAAAGGGCAGCATCTAAAACCAGGAGTTGCTCAAAATGTAATTAGTGCAGGACAGGACTGGGACCAAAGATAAGCCCGGGTATTTAAAAGCAGTACACATTATTTAGACTTCTGTCAGCTAGGTAGCCATAATAGACCAGATCTCTTGTGCTGCAGCAAATCTGCTTAACAGCCCAACATAAAATGCACTTTCAGCTTTACAAAGCAGGCAGATGGTAACAGCTTTCCTATTGTTAACCATATTAAGAGAGGGTGGGGCTTCTATATAGCAGCAAGCCCTAAATAAGAGCCTGGCCACCTGGGCATTTGCCCTGTATGCCCTATGGCCAGTCCGGGCCTGAATTAGTGTTCACTGCCCCTTTAAAGCAATTCTGATATCAGTGGCAAACACATTTAAACATAAGCTCTCCCTACCTGTCTCCAACAGGAGTTTTATAATCCCAAAGTTGGAATGAGAAACGCTATAATGAAGCGCAGTGTTTCCGTTTTCATCAGAGATATTTACAATCATCTGTAACAGCTGGGGACTGATTGATCTGAATTCTTCAAGATAAACTGCAACATTATCAGGCCTGGATGAGTTCTGGCTCGACACTCTAAACCATTCTTGGCAGACAGTGTAGAAGGTTTGTCTCTAAAACAGAAAAAAACTTTATATTAGTAACTAGCTCCGTTATTCTATTCTTCCAAACCATGATGTATAGCCATAAACAATCTAGGAACAACCGCAAAGGAATAATAACGTTGCCGCAGCAAAATGTTCTGAGAGACTAATATAAATCAAAGCTTTATTACAGTTGTGGAATAAAAGAATCCTTTGCTCATGCACGTGTTTACATAAAACATTTCCCTACGGGTTTATAGCATGTAAGTGTTGTCTGATGTTTTATGTATGTTGTAGATCAGCATAAAATACTTTTGATTTCAGGACAATAGGTTTTTACTTAAAATATATACATGACACATATAGAGTACACTAGTAAACTGCTATTAATAGCCCACATTCCAATGTTTTAGAGTCTGCCAGGTAAAAAACATAAAGTGTTCCCAAGTAAGCAGCTGTTAACGCTTGCATTGTATTCAAAGCTGTTGCAGGAAGACCCTTAAAAATACTGTAGGTTGGGTTCTCTCTCCCACCCCTTCATGGATGCTGATTTCTGCTGCTGCCTAATGTTTACATAGCTTTCATTTTGAAGAATACTGCAGTATTCATTTATTTTCACTTCAGTATAAATTGTGTTTTAACAGGAAAAAAACAGCTATTTCAATTGTGAAACTAAAGATAAAGGAGTTTTTGTAAACAAGTTAATACACTGCAGTAGGTGAAGTTGGTCCTTGGGAACTAATTAAAAACAGAGAAAATGCTTCCAGCATTTAAACAATTTTATAATTTACTTCTTTTATCACATTTCCTTCGTTATCTTGGTATCTTTTGTTGAAAAATGTTGAAAAGCAGGGACGTAAGATCAGGAGCGTGCACGTGTCTGGGGCACTATATGTCAGCAGTTTTGCAAGAATGTTATTAATTCCCTAGGTGTCTCTTAAACACAGAATATCACGGGAACAAAGCAAATTTGATAATTGAAGTAAATTGGAAACTTTTTTAAAATATTATGTTCTGTCTGACTCACCAAAGAAAATGTTTGGGTTTCATATCCCTTTAATGCACAAGGCATACCGCGCATATGTTGTTTGGGTTTCATATCCCTTTAATGCACAAGGCATACAGCGCATATGTTGTTTGGGTTTCATATCCCTTTAATGCACAAGGCATACAGCGCATATGTTGTTTGGGTTTCATATCCCTTTAATGCACAAGGCATACCGCGCATATGTTGTTTGGGTTTCATATCCCTTTAATGCACAAGGCATACAGCGCATATGTTGTTTGGGTTTCCTATCCCTTTAATGCACAAGGCATACAGCGCATATGTTGTTTGGGTTTCCTATCCCTTTAATGCACAAGGCATGCAGCGCATATGTTGTTTGGGTTTCCTATCCCTTTAATGCACAAGGCATACAGCGCATATGTTGTTTGGGTTTCCTATCCCTTTAATGCACAAGGCATACAGCGCATATGTTGTTTGGGTTTCCTATCCCTTTAATGCACAAGGCATACAGCGCATATGTTGTTTGGGTTTCCTATCCCTTTAATGCACAAGACATACAGCGCATATGTTGTTTGGGTTTCCTATCCCTTTAATGCACAAGGCATGCAGCGCATATGTTGTTTGGGTTTCCTATCCCTTTAATGCACAAGGCATACAGCGCATATGTTGTTTGGGTTTCCTATCCCTTTAATGCACAAGGCATACAGCGCATATGTTGTTTGGGTTTCCTATCCCTTTAATGCACAAGGCATACAGCGCATATGTTGTTTGGGTTTCCTATCCCTTTAATGCACAAGGCATACAGCGCATATGTTGTTTGGGTTTCCTATCCCTTTAATGCACAAGGCATACAACGCATATGTGTATGCTGCTGAATCAGAGGAGCATTCTTAATGTATAAAGCAAAAATGCGTCTTTGCAAAATTAAAATGCACTCATGCACATCTCGGTTTTGGATTTGTCCCTTTAAGAGTTTTAAAAAAAGAAAATGAAAATAAAACACGCCAGCTGACTGGTACAGTATTAACGACGACTCACTGAGGTACTTGCATACTACACGCCAGCTGACTGGTACAGTATTAACGACGACTCACTGACGCACTTGCATACTACACGCCAGCTGACTGGTACAGTATTAACGACGACTCACTGACGTACTTGCATACTACACGCCAGCTGACTGGTACAGTATTAACGACGACTCACTGACGTACTTGCATACTACACGCCAGCTGACTGGTACAGTATTAACAACGACTCACTGACGTACTTGCATACTACACGCCAGCTGACTGGTACAGTATTAACGACGACTCACTGACGTACTTGCATACTACACGCCAGATGACTGGTACAGTATTAACAACGACTCACTGACGTACTTGCATACTACACGCCAGCTGACTGGTACAGTATTAACGACGACTCACTGACGTACTTGCATACTACACGCCAGCTGACTGGTACAGTATTAACGACGACTCACTGACGTACTTGCATACTACACGCCAGATGACTGGTACAGTATTAACGACGACTCACTGACGCACTTGCATACTACACGCCAGCTGACTGGTACAGTATTAACAAGGACTCACTGACGTACTTGCATACTACACGCCAGATGACTGGTACAGTATTAACAACGACTCACTGACGTACTTGCATACTACACGCCACCTGACTGGTACAGTATTAACAACGACTCACTGACGTACTTGCATACTACACGCCACCTGACTGGTACAGTATTAACAACGACTCACTGACGTACTTGCATACTACACGCCAGCTGACTGGTACAGTATTAACGACGACTCACTGACGTACTTGCATACTACACGCCAGCTGACTGGTACAGTATTAATGACGACTCACTGACGTACTTGCATACTACACGCCAGCTGACTGGTACAGTATTAACAACGACTCACTGACGTACTTGCATACTACACGCCACCTGACTGGTACAGTATTAACAACGACTCACTGACGTACTTGCATACTACACGCCAGCTGACTGGTACAGTATTAACAACAACTCACTGACGTACTTGCATACTACACGCCAGCTGACTGGTACAGTATTAACAACGACTCACTGACGTACTTGCATACTACACGCCACCTGACTGGTACAGTATTAACAACGACTCACTGACGCACTTGCATACTACACGCCAGCTGACTGGTACAGTATTAACAAGGACTCACTGACGTACTTGCATACTACACACCAGCTGACTGGTACAGTATTAACAACAACTCACTGACGTACTTGCATACTACACGCCAGCTGACTGGTACAGTATTAACAACGACTCACTGACGTACTTGCATACTACACGCCACCTGACTGGTACAGTATTAACAACGACTCACTGACGTACTTGCATACTACACGCCAGCTGACTGGTACAGTATTAACAACGACTCACTGACGCACTTGCATACTACACGCCACCTGACTGGTACAGTATTAACAACGACTCACTGACGTACTTGCATACTACACGCCAGCTGACTGGTACAGTATTAACAAGGACTCACTGACGTACTTGCATACTACACGCCAGCTGACTGGTACAGTATTAACAACGACTCACTGACGTACTTGCATACTACACGCCAGCTGACTGGTACAGTATTAACAACAACTCACTGACGTACTTGCATACTACACGCCAGCTGACTGGTACAGTATTAACAACGACTCACTGACGCACTTGCATACTACACGCCAGCTGACTGGTACAGTATTAACAAGGACTCACTGACGTACTTGCATACTACACGCCAGCTGACTGGTACAGTATTAACAACAACTCACTGACGTACTTGCATACTACACGCCAGCTGACTGGTACAGTATTAACAACAACTCACTGACTTACTTGCATACTACACGCCAGCTGACTGGTACAGTATTAACAACAACTCACTGACTTACTTGCATACTACACGCCAGCTGACTGGTACAGTATTAACAACAACTCACTGACGTACTTGCATACTACACGCCAGCTGACTGGTACAGTATTAACGACGACTCACTGACGCACTTGCATACTACACGCCAGCTGACTGGTACAGTATTAACAACAACTCACTGACGTACTTGCATACTACACGCCAGCTGACTGGTACAGTATTAACAACAACTCACTGACTTACTTGCATACTACACGCCAGCTGACTGGTACAGTATTAACAACAACTCACTGACGTACTTGCATACTACACGCCAGCTGACTGGTACAGTATTAACGACGACTCACTGACGCACTTGCATACTACACGCCAGCTGACTGGTACAGTATTAACAACGACTCACTGACGTACTTGCATACTATTTTTTACCTGGTGTATCAGAAATAAAAACACTTTCCTATTATTTATACAGAATTGTACAATTAAAGGGACATTAAACAAACTTTGTAACATACTTTCATTTTTTTTTTTTACTTTTTTTTTTGTAATTTATAAATTATATTTTTTTCATATAATGCATTTTAAAGGAACGTTAAATTATTTTTGTTTTCTGTTGCATCTAAAATATGGCATTTTAAAATGTATTACTTTTAACAAAACAAATGTTCCTGGTATGAAGAAAAACAAAATACATTTTTCTGCTTTATAATGAAAAAGAATGTCACAATCCACCAATAGGGCAAAGGGAGTTTTAGCCAGTGAGCAATCAGTCCTCAAAACCCATATAGACACAGGCATGCATTTCCTGTTAGTTTTAAAGGTACAGTAAAGTTAAATTTAAACTTTAATGATTCAAATAGAGTATACAATTCTAAACAACTTTCCAATTTACTTCTGTTATCAAATTTGCTTTGTTATCTTGGTATCCTTCAAGTTATACCTGAAGAGTAAAACTAGGAAGGCTCATAAGAGCTCAGGAGTGTGCACGTGTCTTTAGTACTCTATGCAGCAGTGTTTGGCAACATTATAATACAAAGCTACAGATAATGTTGTAAAACACTGCTGCATAGAGCATTATTTCTCAACCGCGGTCCTCAAGTACCCCCAACAGGCCAGGTTTTTTATTATAGCTGAACCAGTGCACAGGTGAAATAATCATTTGATGGGTGAGAGCAGGTTAGTAACCATGGTTACTGATTAGCTGCTTACTTCACCTGTGCACTGGTTCAGCTATAAACCTGGCCTGTTGGGGGTAATTGAGGACTGCGGTTGAGAAACAATGCCATAGAGTACTAAAGACACATGCACAGTCCTGAGCTCGTATGAGCCTACTTAGTTTTACTCTTCAATAAAAGATATCAAGAGAACAAAGCAAATTGGAAAGTTGTTTAAAATTGCATGCTCTATGTGAATCATGAAAATTTAATTTTAACTTTACTGTCCCTTTAAAATAAAAATAACTTTTAAAGGAACATTAAAGTCAAAATGAAATTGTTTCATGTAGAGGCAATTCCTTCAAGCTTTAACCATTTGTTATGGTTTATTCCCTACTATATTTCTCTAGGTATTAGCTGACAGGGGTCGGGCAGCGAAGCATATAGAGAACATATATCGCTTCTACCTATTATTTGGGGATTAACGTAAACAAGATACTACATATATACAACGTCTGAATGCTTTTAGTCTCCTCTAGTTGGTATTTGTCCTGGTCTAGGGGTCAATATCTGTTTATTTGTATAACGCCATCATTGTGAGATCCCTTTATATTATTTTCCTGTGATGCCACTGAGTCACCTCAGTAGTTATAAAGGGCATTATTTATTCTGGTTTGGGGAAACGTTTACCTAGGCACCATACTCTTTTTCCCTCTTAAAGGGATAGACAGGTAAGAAATTAAATGTACATTGGTGAATTTCAATTTGAAACAGAAGCCTTTTTGCAATTTTCGTCCATTAGCAAAAAGGCTTCTAGTAAAAGTCATTACAGTTTTTCTGTGGCATATGCACATATGCTATGAGGGCCTGTGCACCAGTATTCACATTCTCAGAGTCAGCAGTGGCTTGTATGACACAAATTAGCTATAAAACACCACAGCCAGCTCTCTGACCAAACATAGTGCACAGGCCCTCACAGGATACGTGCGTATGGCACCTAAAAACACTAATAACTTTTACTAGAAGCCTTTTTGTTAATGAATGTATATTACAAAAATGCTTATATTTCATATTGTAACACGCCCATGCAGATTTCATTTTTGACCTCTCTCTTTAATTGTTGCTTAATGTATTTAGGTTCATAACCACATCCGCTTATAGTTACTTTTTACATACCCAACCTTTTCAGTGCATAGCAATTTTTTATTATTTTACTTGTTAATGATAACAAAATATATAAAAGTTATCTATAACGAGTGTGATGACTACGCCTATCCACCCAACCGTCACTAGGGGGAGAGTGTGGGCATCAAGGGGTTAATATCACTCAGCCACTAGTTTTCCCTTACCTTTATCTCTACAAAGGACCTAAAGGGACACCAAATTAACCCCAAAATCCTGCCTACACCACCCCAGATTAACAATGCTGCCACCACCATCAAGAGTTTTAAATAAGGGTGTCTTGGAAACCCAATAACTCACACAACTAACAATCTTTAAAGGGCCATGATACCCAAATGTTGAAACACTTGAAAGTGATGCAGTATAGCTGTAAAAGCTGACTAGAAAATATCACCTGAACATCTCTGTGTAAAAAAGAAAGATATTTTGTACAATTAAAAAAAAATGTTTTGAGTTTACTTATATTATCATAGGTACATCTTTCTTTTGTTTAAACTTAGCTCCTTACCAAAAGGGCATACTGAGGTAGGCTCAGGAGTGAGCAGTCTTGAGCAGTATATGGCAGCACTGGTTACAACAACAATATTTGTAACAATGTTATACAGACATGCACACCCTTGCTGAAGACACACACACACTCTTGCTGAAGACACGCACACTCTAACTGAAGACACGTACACTCTAACTGAAGACACGCACACTCTAACTAAAGACACGCACACTCTAACGGAAGACACGCACACTCTAACGGAAGACACGTACACTCTAACTGAAGACACGCACACTCTAACTGAAGACACGCACACTCTAACTGAAGACACGCACACTCTAACTGAAGACACACGTACACTCTAACTGAAGACACGCACACTCTAAATGAAGACGCACACTCTAAATGAAGACACACGCACACTCTAAATGAAGACACACGTCCACTCTAATTGAAGACACGTACACTCTAACTGAAGACACACACTCTTGCTGAAGACACACACACACTCTAACTGAAGACACACACTCTTGCTAAAGGCACACGCACACTCTAACTGAAGACACACGTACACTCTAACTGAAGACACACGTACACTCTAACTGAAGACACACGTACACTCTAACTGAAGACATGCACACTCTAAATGAAGACGCACACTCTAACTGAAGACACACATACACTCTAACTGAAGACACACGCACACTCTAAATGAAGACACACGCACACTCTAAATGAAGACACACGCACACTCTAAATGAAGACACACGTCCACTCTATTTGAAGACACACGCACACTCTAACTCAAGACACGTACACTCTAACTGAAGACGCACACTCTTGCTGAAGACACAAGCACACTAACTGAAGACACACGCACACTCTAACTGAAGAGGCACACTCTTGCTGAAGACACACGCACACTATAACTGTAGACACGCACACTAACTGAAGACACGCACACTCTAACTGAAGACAAACGCACACTCTAACTGAAGACACACACTAACTGAAGACACACACTCTAACTGAAGACACACGCACACTAACTGATGACACGTACACTCTAACTGAAGACGCACACTCTTGCTGAAGACACACGCACACTCTTGCTGAAGACACACACATACTATAACTGTAGACACACGCACACTCTAGCTGAAGATACACACACACTCTTGCTGAAGACACATGCACACTATAACTGTAGACACGCACACTCTAGCTGAAGACACACGCACACTCTAGCTGAAGACACATGCACACTATAACTGAAGATACACACACACTCTTGCTGAAGACACATGCACACTATAACTGTAGACACGCACACTCTAACTGAAGACACACGCACACTCTAGCTGAAGACACATGCACACTATAACTGAAGACACACGCATACTCTAGCTGAAGACACACTCATACTCTAACTGAAGACACACACACACTCTAACTGAAGACACACGCACACTCTAACTGAAGACACGCTCACTCTGACTGAAGACACACGCACACTCTAGCTGAAGACACACGCAAACTCTAGCTGAAGACACAAGAGGCAAGGACTGATAGTCAGCGGGCTCAAATCAATGTGTTGTAAACAGAGATAGAACCAAGATTAAAGTTGAGATAAGGTAATAAGAATATACAGTAAAATATTTAATAACATACAAGTTCTTACAAAAGATACATATATCAATATTAAAAATGCATACATGGATCCATAACTAAAAGGGTTAACAAGCAGTTGTAAAAATAAGACAATAATAGTATAAGTGAACAATGCTTATGCGGTCTAAAAATGAACTCTAAAATAATAGCTACGTATCCTGCAGGATTACGGATAATCTGGTTAATAAGGTAGTTCAAGAAACAATCAGCTTCAAAAATACAATATAGTATAAATCAACAATATTACATAAAAATGCAAAGTGCTGGTGCAAAAGAAAAATTCAGATAAGTGATGGTGTACACATATAAAAAACAAATGTCCGAAAAAAGTCAAATGATCCAAAAAATTATCCAAAAAATGAAATAAAATGCTGGCTTTATAGCCGTGGGAAAAGGTGATATAATGTGAACAAAGTCCAAAGATGTGTGTGGTACAAAAATGGGAACTTAGTGTAACCCAAAAGCCATAAATCCAAAAATATTGGGGTAGAAAATCAGTAGTGTCAAAACATCTTAAATCCAAAAATATTAAGTTCAACGATTATATAAATTGGGAAACCAAAATTAGATGTGAACTAGTTAATCCAAAACTAGAGGGGAAATCCTTAGTGGGATAAAAGGAAATCCTAAATTAAAAACGATATCCAAAAAATCCAGAAAAATATCTTCAAATCCTGTGAAAAAACAATAACAACATAGCACAGTATTGCTAGAATAAGTGTATAGATAATTGAAATACAACTCACCATATGTTGTCAACGCGTTTCGGCCCAATGTAGGGCCTTTATCAAGACTAAAATATGGTCTGGTGAGTTGCTCTTATATACCCTGAGGTGGCCAATCACACAATTTGCATTTTTGCACCAAAATAGGCGTTTTTTGGAGCCGGAAGTAATTAAACCGGATGTTGTAACTTTGGGGACCGGAAGTGTACATTATAATCAAATAGTATGCCCCAATCATATATAGGTAATATGCCCCAATCATATATAGGTTATAGCTATATATTAAAATTCCGGTGTATATTTGTGATCTCTTGGTTTTTACCGTAAGGTTGTTGTCATGTTGTCCTATATCTCGTCAAACCAGAAGTGACGTCTTTTTCATATTACCCTATGTTTCGCCAGACCGGAAGTGAAGTATACTTCCGGTATTGCACCAGAACCGGACATGACGTGTTGTTTACGTCTCCCGTAGTTACTATGTGGGCAAGTATCGGGGCAAAAAGTTTTGAGCTCCTTATGCGGTTGGCGAGTTTTCATAAAATTTGAATAAGTCAATGACAAAAATTGAAAAATATAATAAGTGTGATAAAAACAAAGAGGTTTGTTCAAATAATGTGATGGGCCATTTTCTAACTCGGCACAATTTTTTGAGAAGGAAAAGGAAAGAGAAAAAATTGGAGAAATGGAATGTTTGGATAGCATTCTTAATAAACGCATAATAATGTCATAATATCGCCAAAGATGGTGCCAATATTAAAGAATAGTGTTTGTGTAGAGTGTCCATTCCATACTTTGAGATCTGGGAAATGTGAATAGCATTCCTAAAAATATATGAATGACAATATTAGAGTTCTATGAGATGTCTAATATTGGCTTTATGGCATCACATGTAATGTATATGCTTGTTCCAGTAGCAATAATATTGCAAACAGGTAAGTTTAAGAAAAATAAATAAACTGGTATGTTTCGTGAGAGCTAATTTGCATGTTGAAAGATCTTCTATACTGAAGGTTTCAAATGATAAGCTTATATATCGCTCGAGTGGTTAGATTATACATATTAAATTTTCTGTGGCTATTATACTTAAATGGATCCCATATTTGATCCAATGTTAGAGGGGGCTATAGGACTATACTTGTATGAAGAAGTCATCTAGGTTATAAGGCGTTCAGAATAGAATCTATATAGATCTATGGGTTAATCGTGATAGATAGGACATAGTTTTGGATTAACTAGTTCACATCTAATTTTGGTTTCCCAATTTATATCATCGTTGAACTTAATATTTTTGGATTTAAGACGTTTTGACACTACTGATTTTCTACCCCAATATTTTTGGATTTATGGCTTTTGGGTTACACTAAGTTCCCATTTTTGTACCACACACATCTTTGGACTTTGTTCACATTATATCACCTTTTCCCACGGCTATAAAGCCAGCATTTTATTTCATTTCTTGGATCATTTTTTGGATCATTTGACTTTTTTCGGACATTTGTTTTTTATATGTGTACACCATCACTTATCTGAATTTTTCTTTTGCACCAGCACTTTGCATTTTTATGTAATATTGTTGATTTATACTATATTGTATTTTTGAAGCTGATTGTTTCTTGAACTACCTTATTAACCAGATTATCCGTAATCCTGCAGGATACGTAGCTATTATTTTAGAGTTCATTTTTAGACCGCATAAGCATTGTTCACTTATACTATTATTGTCTTATTTTTACAACTGCTTGTTAACCCTTTTAATTATGGATCCATGTATGCATTTTTAATATTGATATATGTATCTTTTGTAAGAACTTGTATGTTATTAAATATTTTACTGTATATTCTTATTACCTTATCTCAACTTTAATCTTGGTTCTATCTCTGTTTACAACACATTGATTTGAGCCCGCTGACTATCAGTCCTTGCCTCTTGAGTGGCGCTCCTTTTGAACTATTTTTACATTTACATTTTTGTTGGGTGGCTAGGGACCCATTCTTCATTAGGAGCTATAGGACACCTCTTTTACAGCGCTGTTAGAATTACATTTTCCACGCACACTCTTGTTGAAGACACATGCACGCTCTTGCTGAAGACACGCACACTCTTGCTGAGACACATACACGCTCTAACTGTACACGCACGCACACTAACTGAAGACACATACACTCTAACTGAAGACACACGCACACTCTAACTGAAGACACACGCACACTCTAACTGAAGACACACGCACACTCTAACTGAAGACACACGCACACTCTAACTGAAGACACACGCACACTCTAACTGAAGACACACGCACACTCTAACTGAAGACACACGCACAAATTTTAACTGAAGACACACGCACACTCTAACTGAAGACACACGCACACTCTAACTGTAGACACACGCACAAATTTTAACTGAAGACACACGCACACTCTGAAGACACACACACACTCTAACTGTAGACACACGCACACTCTAACTGTAGACACACGCACACTCTAACTGAAGACACGCTCACTCTGACTGAAGACACACGCACACTCTAGCTGAAGACATACACTCTAACTGAAGACACACGCACACTCTAACTGAAGACACATGCACACTCTAACTGAAGACACGCGCACACTCTAACTGAAGACACGCGCACACTCTAACTGAAGACACGCACACTCTAACTGAAGACACACGCACACTCTAACTGAAGACACACGCACACTCTAACTGAAGACACACACACACACTCTAACTGAAGACACACACACACTCTAACTGAAGACACACGCACACTCTAACTGAAGACACGCTCACTCTGACTGAAGACACACACACACTCTAGCTGAAGACACACACACACTCTTGCTGAAGACACACGCACACTCTTGCTGAAGGCACACCCACTCTCTTGCTGAAAACACGCGCACACTCTTGCTGAAGACACGCGCACACTCTTGCTGAAGACACGCGCACACTCTTGCTGAAGACACGCACACTCTTGCTGAGACACATACACACTCTAACTGTAGACGCACGCACACTAACTGAAGACACATACATTCTAACTGAAGACACACACTCTAACTGTAGACACACGCACACTCTAACTGTAGACACACGCACACTCTAACTGAAGACACACGCACACTCTAACTGAAGACACACGCACACTCTAACTGAAGACACACGTACACTCTAACTGTAGACACACGCACAAATTTTAACTGAAGACACACGCACACTCTAACTGAAGACACACGCACACTCTTGCTGAAGACACATGCACACTCTAACTGTAGACACACGGACACTCTAACTGAAGACACATACACACTCTAACTGAAGACATGCTCACTCTTGCTGAAGACACACACACACTCTAGCTGAAGACACACGCACACTCTAGCTGAAGACACACGCACACTCTTCATTTCATGGAAAGCTTTTTTGAAATAATATGATCTAAATTATATAAGTTTAAATTTGACTTTAAAACAACAGTAAAGTCAAAACTAAATTTCATGATTCAGAAAGAGAATGGAATTTTAAACAAATTTCTTATTTACTGCTTTTAAATTAGCTTCATTCTTTTGGTATCCTTTCTTGAAGAGTAAAACTAGGCAGCGTCACAGTCACAGGACCTCAGGAGCTTGCACATGTCTTTAGAACACTATGGGTTAGATTATGAGTGGAGCACAAACGTTTGCATGCAACCTACAAGGGGTTTATCGTGGCTGTTTGCGCTAGTCGGGCTTACCACTGGTATTACGAGTTGAAAGTAAAAACAATCACTTGAGTGCAATTGATAACAGAATGATTACCATGACTTCAGAGCTCTGGTTAACTGTTTCGCGGAAAAAAAAGTTGCACAAAACACATAAAAAATACATAAAGTACAGTTACACTCATAATAACACTATCTAATAAAGATTATTAAAAACAAAATATTGCACAAAAAAGTTATAAGGGCTCAAAGTTATGAGGTCACAGGTGTCAGTGGCGTCACTAGGGGGGTGCGGGCCGCACCTGGGTGTTGCCCTCCACGGGGTGACACCACAAAAAAAATTTTTTTTTTTTTTTTTTAATTTTATTGAAATTCAGTGAAATACAATGTAGAGATGCATAGATTTTTTTTTTTATTAGAGGGGCCGGCATTTGTCAACATTAGTAGGACTGGGGAAGTTGTAGACACTTAATTTTTCTGCCCCTTGAGTCAGCACTGCAATTTCAACAAATAATTTTCCCGGCTGCTTTTGCTTGCAAAGTTGCGCTGCTAGCCTAAACCTGCCTGCCTATCTGTGCTCACTGTTCAGTGACGTGTGGAGCAGTGGAGTCACTTACTGCTGTGCTGTCTCTCTAAATGGGAACTGGGAAATCGTGAGGGGGATGCCTGGCACCTGACCGCATGACTGTCTGACACTGTCTCTAAAGTGAAGGAGCCACGTATGATGCCCACCAGACCGGTACGGTTACGGTACACTAAGTGCACACTGAAGAGGTAGGAGGGTAGGGTAGGTGGGGTCTGGGGGTGGGCAGAGTGCAGAGGTGATTGGCCATAAGAAGCGGTAGGCCATGCGGCCTGGGGCTGTGCACTGACAGACTTGGAACAGAGTCAGAGAGCAGGATTTTCATAGTTTGCGCGCCTAAACCTTTTCTTCAGTAAATTATTTTAGAGTGCTCTGTTTATCTTTCATTTGATGCTCTGCTGAGCCAGGGAGCAGCTCTAGGCATGAGCTTTATAATTAATGCAGTGCAGTTTAAATATTATGTATGTGTGTGTGCGTGTCTGAGTTTTTGTGTGTGTGTGTCTCAGTGTTTGTGTTTTTGTGTGTGTGTCTGAGTGTGTTTCTGAGTGTTTGTGTGTGCATCTGAGTGTGTTTTAAGTGTGTCTGAGTGTTTGTATGTGTGCCTGTGTTTTTGTGCGTGTCTGCTTTCTGGGGGGGTGACACCATAACTTACCGCACCGGGTGACACCAACCCTAGTGACGCCACTGACAGGTGTTAGAAGTAAAAAGGCAGGCAAACCTAGACATACATACGTATGCATATCTAAATATGTATATGTATGTGTGTATATATATATATATATATATATATATATATATATTGTAACACGGATCTTTGGCAACCACTGTCTTCTAGAGTTTAAATGCAATAGAGAACAATCCAGTTAAAGTTTTCAAAACTTTATTTTCTTCCAAAACACCAAGGTGACTTTAACAGCAGCATATAGTTTGTTTAGTTTGTCATAGGTAAGGCAAAAGCAACAGTCTCTGCACAAGTTTCATAAGCAGCAAATCTCTGTCTGCATTGTCTGCAGCAACACAAATGTCCTTTACAGAATGTAACAGCAAAACGTTATCCAGCAAAACTTTTAGTTTTAATTTTGTCCCACACAACACATCAGGCCTCCTGACTGGCTGTAATCTACTTAGCTAGAGAAATGCTTCCCTTTTAAACCCTAGAAGCAGTAATTACGAGCCACACCTGAGTGTATTTGGCTCTAACAGCTGTTAGGGTATTCACAGCTAAAAACACTAATCACTTCCCTCTATCACCAAACCACACTTCCTCCCCAACAGCTCAAACTTGGTGGAGTGAGCTACCATAGACATTAAAGAGTGTACCCTTGAAAGACCATTAGCATTGCCCTGCAAAAGACCTGCTCTGTGCTCAACAATGCAATAAAAAGGCTGCAGACTAAGAAACCATCTAATCACTCTTGCATTCCTCTCCTTATTCTGACTCATCCATTTGAGAGGAGCATGATCTGTAATCAACCTTAATTTTCTCCCCAACAAATATTACCAAAGAGACTCCAAAGCCCACTTAATAGCTAAACATTCTTTTTCAACGATAGAGTAATTTTTCTCTTGTCGGTTTAATTTTCTACTAAGAAATAATACAGGATGCTCCTCCCCTTGGTACACTTGGGAAAAACTAGCCCCCGCACCAACATCAGAAGCATCAGTCTGCACTATAAAATCTTTACAAAAATCTGGAGTTACCAAAACTGGATAGGCACACAGGGCATATTTCAAATGCTTACAAGCCTTGTCTGCTTCTGTAGACCATTTAACCATCACTGGTTAATTGTGTCTTTGTAAGATCAGTTAAAGGAGCAGCTATCGTTGCAAAATCTGGAATAAACCTTCTATAATATCCAGTCAAACCCAAAAAAGCTATAACTTGTTTCTTAGTTAGGGGCTGGGGCCAGTTTTGTATGGCTCCTATTTTAGTTGTCAGTGGCTTAACTAGTCCTCTCCTAATTGTATATCCCAAGTACTTAGCTTCCTCTAAACCAATGGTACATTTTGACAGATTCGCAGTTAAACCAGCAGAGACAATTGAGTCAATAACTGCCTGAACTTTTGGAAGATGTGATTCCAAATCTGTAATATAAATGATTACATCATCAAGATAAGCTGCAGCATAACGAACATGGAGCTTTAGAATTCTATCCATCGTTCTCTGAAATGTTGCAGGAGCACTATGTAACCCAAATGGCAAAACTGTATACTGAAACAACCCATCTGGAGTTGAAAAAGCAGCTTTCTCCTCTGCCTGGTCAGTGAGGGGTAACCTTTTTGTTAAATCAATTGCTGTTAAATAACATGCTTTTCCTAGTCTTTCTATAAACTCATCAACCTTATGCATTGGTTAGCTATCAAATTTTGAAATACAGGGAGTGCAGAATTATTAGGCAAATTAGTATTTTGACCACATCATCCTCTTTATGCATGTTGTCTTACTCCAAGCTGTATAGGCTTGAAAGCCTACTACCAATTAAGCATATTAGGTGATGTGCATCTCTGTAATGAGAAGGGGTGTGGTCTAATGACATCAACACCCTATATCAGGTGTGCATAATTATTAGGCAACTTCCTTTCCTTTGGCAAAATGGGTCAAAAGAAGGACTTGACAGGCTCAGAAAAGTCAAAAATAGTGAGGTATCTTGCAGAGGGATGCAGCACTCTTAAAATTGCAAAGCTTCTGAAGCGTGATCATCGAACAATCAAGCGTTTCATTCAAAATAGTCAACAGGGTCGCAAGAAGCGTGTGGAAAAACCAAAGAGCAAAATAACTGCCCATGAACTGAGAAAAGTCAAGCGTGCAGCTGCCAAGATGCCACTTGCCACCAGTTTGGCCATATTTCAGAGCTGCAACATCACTGGAGTGCCCAAAAGCACAAGGTGTGCAATACTCAGAGACATGGCCAAGGTAAGAAAGGCTGAAAGACGACCACCACTGAACAAGACACACAAGCTGAAACGTCAAGACTGGGCCAAGAAATATCTCAAGACTGATTTTTCTAAGGTTTTATCGTCTGATGAAATGAAAGTGAGTCTTGATGGGCCAGATGGATGGGCCCGTGGCTGGATTGGTAAAGGGCAGAGAGCTCCAGTCCGACTCAGACGCCAGCAAGGTGGAGGTGGAGTACTGGTTTGGGCTGGTATCATCAAAGATGAGCTTGTGGGGCCTTTTCGGGTTGAGGATGGAGTCAAGCTCAACTCCCAGTCCTACTGCCAGTTTCTGGAAGACACCTTCTTCAAGCAGTGGTACAGGAAGAAGTTTGCATCCTTCAAGAAAAACATGATTTTCATGCAGGACAATGCTCCATCACAGGCGTCCAAGTACTCCACAGCGTGGCTGGCAAGAAAGGGTATAAAAGAAGAAAATCTAATGACATGGCCTCCTTGTTCACCTGATCTGAACCCCATTGAGAACCTGTGGTCCATCATCAAATGTGAGATTTACAAGGAGGGAAAACAGTACACCTCTCTGAACAGTGTCTGGGAGGCTGTGGTTGCTGCTGCACGCAATGTTGATGGTGAACAGATCAAAACACTGACAGAATCCATGGATGGCAGGCTTTTGAGTGTCCTTGCAAAGAAAGGTGGCTATATTGGTCACTGATTTGTTTTTGTTTTGTTTTTGAATGTCAGAAATGTATATTTGTGAATGTTGAGATGTTATATTGGTTTCACTGGTAAAAATAAATAATTGAAATGGGTATATATTTGTTTTTTGTTAAGTTGTCTAATAATTATGCACAGTAATAGTCACCTGCACACACAGATATCCCCCTAAATAGCTATAACTAAAAACAAACTAAAAACTACTTCCAAAACTATTCAGCTTTGATATTAATGAGTTTTTTGGGTTCATTGAGAACATGGTTGTTGTTCAATAATAAAATGAATCCTCAAAAATACAACTTGCCTAATAATTCTGCACTCCCTGTAAAATGTAATTTACGATAGTTACAAAATCGTAAAGTACCATCCGGTTTAGCAACTAACACAATTGGACTGCTCCAATCACTGTATGATTCTTCAATCACCCCAAGTTTTAACATTTTTTCCACCTCCAATTTAATATCCTCCCTACGGGCTTCAGGAACTCTATAGGGTTTAAGGGAAACTTTTTTCCCTGGTTCTGTAACTATGTCATGTTTAATTACGTTAGTCCTCCCTGGCATCATGGAAAAAAACCTCTCTGTTCCTTCTAATAAAGTCCTTGCTTTTGATGCACAGATAGGGTTTCAGAAACATTTACCTCTGGCTCAGTAAAAGGTATCTCTGTTGTATTTACCGCACACAAAACCTCCCTATCCTTCTAGGGCTTCAGTAAATTAATGTGATATATCTGCTCAGGTTTTCTTCTCCCTGGCTGACTCACCTTATAGTTTACATCACCCACCTTTTCAATGACCTCATATGGGCCCTGCCAAGTAGCCAAAAATGTATTTTCTACTGTAGGGACTGAAACTAGTACCCTGTTACCAGACTGAAACACTCTAACCCTAGAATTACAATTATAACTGTGTGCTTCTTGGGCTTTTCCCATATGTTCCCTAACTATGGGCATGACAGCCTCCATTCGATCCTGCATTTGAGATATATGTTCAATAACACTTCTATAGGGTGTAGTTTCCTGTTCCCATGTCTCTTTAACAATATCAAGTAACCCCTGTGGATCTGGACCATATAAAATTTCAAAAGGTGAAAACCCTGTTGAGGCCTGAGGAACTTCCCTGATAGAAAACATAAAATAAGGCAATAAAAAGTCCCAATTTTTTCCATCCACATCAATTGCCTTCCATAACATACTCGTTAGGGTCTTATTGAACCTCTCTACCAGCCCATCAGTTTGAGGGTGATATACTGAAGTTTTCAGATGCTTAATATGGAGCAGTTTACACAATTCTTTGTAACCTTAGACATAAAAGGAGTCCCTTGATCTGTCAAAATTTCCTTAGGTATACCCAACATACTAAACATAAGCAGGGGTACTGCCTCAGGATAGCGGGTTGCATAATCCAGGACAACCAGTATATACTGGTGTCCTCTGGCTGACTTCACCAGTGGACCTATCAAGCACATAGCAATTCTTTCGAATGGCACATCAATAATTGGTAAAGGCACTAATGGACTACAAAAATCCTTAGTGGGAACAGTTAGCTGGCAGTTTGGACATGAAGAGCAATAATTATTAATAGCCTTAAACACCCCTGGCCAGTAAAACCTTCTAATGACCCTTTCTTTAGTTTTATCTATTCCCAGGTGCCCTCCTATTTATTGACTTTGTGCAAGATTTAACACAGTATTACGAAAAACTTGAGGTACCAATAACTATTTAACAATATCTGTGCCCTTTTTGTCTACTCTGTATAGCAGGTTATTATTTACTTCAAAGTAAGAATAAGGTAATGGAATTTCTGGCTGTGAAATAACACCAATTACAACCCGGATATAATTTCTTGCTTCAGCCAAAGTGGGATCCTCCGATTGGGCACTTTTATAATTACCACAATTAACCTCTGAATCTATTAAATCATCATTGCTTTCTGTACTAACACCTGGCTCATTATTCTGGATAGGCTGGTCTCCTATCAATACTGGCCTAGGACAATAAGTTTTACCTTTACTGTTTTTTTTCCAAATCAATTCCAGAAAAAAGAAACACAAAATCCTCAATTGTTTCATTCCCTTTGAACTCCTTAGCTGAATTTACTATTAACGGCCATAATTCTAAAACTTTAGGAAAATCTCTTCCTATCACTACCTCATGGGCTAATTTGGGTACTACACCTACCCGATGTGTTAGAGAACCACATTGTGTTTCAAAATTTACATCAGCTGTAGCATATTTACGTTTATCACCATGAACACAAAGAATACCCATTTTATGCATATGATCTATAGTCACATCAGGTACTATAGATTTTGCCACTAATGTAACCATACTACCTGAATCAAGTAATGCTTTACACATTCTATCATTTACAGTCACCAAACACATGTGAGAGACATCACTACTATCAGGATTAATACAGTTAGACAGAAATGAGTGCGGCCCTGTATTATCACTTGTACTATAGTCCATCAGTTTATCTTTAAGGGAACAGTCTCTGGCAACATGACCAACCTCATTACACTTAAAGCATTTATTACTATAAGTAGATTTCCTTCCAGGTTGGTTATATTTAAATGTTCCTCCCAGAGGAGTGTCCCTTTTATCTTGTAAATATAACTGCTGGTCTCTCACCCCCCTTCCCCCTTGAACAGTCTTACTAGTTCTTGCAGAGTTCTGGCAAATAGGAGAGGAGGGTAAATACCTTTCCACTAAAAGCAATCAGCTGGTCTGCAGTTTGAGGGCCACCCTGACTGACCCATCGACGCAGGGAAGCAGGTAATCCTTGTTTAAAGCGATCCATCACCAATAACTCCACAATCTTATTAGTGGAGTTAACCACTGGTTGCAGCCATTTCCTGGCAAGGTGAATGAGGTCAAACATCTGTGATCTTGCAGCTTTATCAGTTACATATCTCCAAGAGTGGAATCTTTGAGCACATACTGCAGAAGTCATTCCTAGGCGTGCCAGGATCTCATCCTTCAGCTTGTCATAGTCACTGGCTTGCTCCGGCTCTAGGCCATAGTAGGCCTTTTAAGGTTCTCCACTTTAAAAAGGTTCAAGTATGCTCGCCCACTCAGTTGCTGGCCATCCTTCTCTTTCCGCTGTTTTCTCAAAGGCAAGAAGGTACGCCTCAACATCGTCCGCTGCAGACATCTTTTGAATATAGTGACTAGCTCATATAACTTTAGAGCCTTGACAGTCACCAAAAGGATCAGCATTCAGCCTCTAAGATATAGTTTGAATCTCTTGCCGCAAGGTGCATGTGACGTTCTGCTGTTCCTCACAAACCTTCCTGAATGTTTCTGATTGAATTGTGACCATCTGTTGCACTAGCACTTCAGTACTATACTCTCTTTCTGTGTTTTTGCCATAATCATAGAGTTCTCCGTTTGTGCCAACACCAACTGCTGCAGAGCTGCCCTGTTTTCAGCAGCTCTTCTATTGGCCTCTGTTGCACAGTGGTAGACTGAATCAGTGCTTTAATAACTTCCTCCATGTTGCTTGCAAATTATAAAACCCTCAGACATAAAATGAGGAGGCCCGCCTTCTCCACCACATGTAACAAGAATATTTGGCAACCACTGTCTTCTAGCGTTTAAATGCAATAGAGGACAATCCAGATAAAGTTTTCATAACTTTATTTTCTTCCAAAACACCAAGGTGACTTTAAGAGCAGCATATAATGTGTTCACAGGTAAGGCAAAAGGAACAAATTCAGTCTCTGCACAAGCTTCCTAAGCAGCAAATCTCTGTCTGCATTGTCTGCAGCAACACAAATGTCCTTTACAGAATGTAACAGCAAAAAGTTATCCAGCAAAATGTTTAGTACATAATATTTTTCCCTAGAGAAATGCTTCCCTTTTAAACCCTAGAAGCAGTAATCATGAGTCACACCGGAGTTTAATTGGCTCTAACAGCTGTTAGGGTATTCACAGCTAAACACACTAATAACTTCCATCTATCACCAAACCAGACTTTCTGTCACAATATATATATATGTGTGTGTGTATATATATATATATATATATATATATATATATATATATATATATATATACACACATAGTGGGTAACATGTCAGGCAAAAATAAAGACAATTCAAAAACAGAATCACTGAGTTAGAAAAAGGATCACCCCCTCCTAAAATTACTTGTAAACTCAATAAGGTATAGCTAATCACCTTCTCAGTGGTACAAACAAAGCCATTTGACCTTCAACTGTGATCAGTTGTGGGCATATTGATTAGTTCAGCATGAAAATAGCTTACCTGGAGCATCTCAGTCCCTGGTAGTGCAACTGAAGCAAACAATCAACTATGGGTGGCAAGGCACTGTCAAAAGATTTCTGGGATAATGTTGTGGACAGGCACAAGTCAGGAGATGGATAAAAGAAAATATCAAACGCCTTATCAATGCCTAAAGGCACTGTGAAGTCTATTATTAAGAAGTGGAAGGTATTTGGTACAACACAGACCCTCCCTGGATCAGGACGTCGCTCCAAACTGGATGAAAGAGCCAGGAGGAAACTGGTTGGAGAGGCTACCAAGAGGCCCACAGCAACTCTGAAGCAGTTGAAGGAATTTATGACAAAGAGTGGTCATTGTGTGCAAGTGACAACAATATCACAAATTCTCAACAAATGTGGCTTTTATGGGTTGCAAGAAATAAGACACTCCTCAGAAAAGGCCACATTCAGTCACAACTGAGCTTTGCCATAACACACCTAGAAGATTCTAAGGCCACATGGAAAAAGGTGTTATGGTCAGATGAGACTAAAATTTAATTATTTGGCCTCAACACCAAACGATATGTCTGGAGGAAATCCAATACAGCTCACCATAACACCATACCTACAGTAAAGCATGGAGGTGGTAATATCCTGTTATGGGGGTGTTTATCTGCAGCAGGCACTGGAGCACTTTTCAGGATAGAAGGAATAATGGATGGGGAAAAATACCATCAAATTCATGGGGAAAATCTGCTGCCCTCTGCCAGAAAATTGTCAATGGGAAGAAGGTTTACCTTCCAACATGACAATGACCCAAAGCTCACAGCAAAAATGACCACACAGTGGTTGAAGGAGAAACACAAGTGAATGTCCTTCCATGAGCTAGTCAGAGTCCAGACTTAAACCCCATTGAATATATGTGGCATGACTTGTGGCATGACTTGAAGACTGCAGTCCACAAATGGTCACCATCAAATGGTACGGAACTGGAGCAGTTCTGCAAAGAAGAGTGGGCAAATATTGCACAGTCTAGATGTGCAAAGTAAGTAGAGACATATTCCAACAGACTAAAGGCTGTAATTAAAGCAAAAGGTGGTTCAACAAAATACTGACACAAGGGGGTGATCCTTTTTCCAACCCAGTGATTCTGTTTTTGAATTGTCTTTATTTTTGCCTGACATGTTGGTGTTATATCTTTCACTTGGATGTTATAGGTTGCACTGAGGAATTACAACTGGATAAACAAAAACTGTGTCTGTCTTTATTTCAGGCTGCAAAGCAACAAAATGTAATTATTTTCAATGATTTATTTATTTGTGTGTGTATATATGTGTATATATATATATATATATATATATATATATATATATATGTGCATTAGAGCCCTTTGCAGATAAGTAGATGAAACAGTTTACTGTCAACTCAGGCAAAAAACAGGCAAAAAGCTTACTTCTAGCTCAAGTAACACTCAAGCGGGAACGTTAATTAGCGCTCCACTTGTAATCGGGCCCTATGACAGCAGTGTTTGCAACAATGTTATACATTGTTTCCAACACTAATGCCATAGAATGCTACAGACATGTAAACTAGGAAGTTGTTTAAAAGTGAATGCTTTATCTGAATCATGGAAGTTTAACTTTACTGTCCTCTTTAGTAATATAACAACACAGGTTTCTTTTGTCCTCTATTGATACAGGCTTAAAAACTATTTATATTACACTTTGACTTAAAGGGACAGTGAACACCAAATATCATATAACTGCAAGTAATAGACACTACTATAAAGAATAATATGCACAGATACTGATATAACAATCCAGTATTAAACCTTTTAAAAACTTACTTAGAAGCTCCAAGTTTAGCTCTGTTGATGAGCTTAGACTGGGAAACCAAGTGAAAGGGGTTGGGAAGGCAGCAAAAGCAATTATTCCCCCTCCCTTCCTTGCATATAAAAAGACAGATAACATAAACTGAAGCCAGCAGGAGTCTGTAAACGCGCGTATACATCTGACGCTGCAGGGCTTGTTTAAGAGTCTGAAAATCAGCAAAATGTTCTTAAAAAATAAGCAAAACTATACATTGTTAAAAAAAACCTCCCAGATGGGTTATATAAATAGATCATCTACAAAACATTAATGCAATGAAAAATCTAGTGTACAATGTCTCTTTAACCATATATATAACAAATATTTTACCCCAAAACAAAAATAATGGATGGAAACACGTAATAAACCAAATAAAATCCACTGTAGTCAAAATGTAATTGTTATTAGATTTTATCCAGCCTTTATAAAACTGCCTACAAATATAGAAAGTAATAGAAAGCCTGTTCCCATCTCCCTAGTTCACTAGAAAATGTCTTTTTTTAGGTCTCTTCCACATGGAGCTAGTTATACAGAATCTGCAGAGGAAAGCTGGAATATATTATTTAGCCAATAATGTTATTGCCTAAGTATGATGCATTTCGGAAACAAGCAACATATTGGATACATGAGTACTTGGAACTGAACACATCATCTCTTGGGATAAAAATATGTCTTAAATTAGAATGCCATGAGTTTCCATACTTATTATTTTTTGTAATCTTATTCATTAGCATATATATGTGATGCTTTACTTTTATGTTTAAAGGGACACGAAACCCAAAATGATTCAGATAGAGCACACAATTAAAAAGCATTTACAACTTACTTCTGTTAACAAATTTAGGGATCAATCTCAATCTCTTGGCTATTGGTTCCCAAAAACGACTTTTTCTACCAGCCAAAGTTATAGGCAAGTTGCTCGAGTGATCACAATGCAATATTGTATAGTTTGTTAAAAATTGTCCACTACTAACGCGTTTTCAGCAAAAAAGCTCCCGAAAAGGAATTTTCAAATAGAAATTGGAAATATCAAAGATAAGAGAGGGCGCATATACTATATATACACTATACAAAAAACAAAACATACACAGCTCATTCAATATATGGCACTTGTACTTATTAACATACAATTATATCAAAGTCCCATGTTGAAAATCAGGTATGTCCTCAGTGTGAATGATGGCTGCACTCCTCTTCACAGAAGATACTGGATAAACTGTAAAATAGATGAAAGAGAGGGGCGCCTCATGTGTAGAATCACCAAACCAAAAAAGCCAAGGCTTATGCACTCGAGCCAAATAGGTACTCACATTTAAAATAAGCTCCCCAATGTGCTAATGGAAGCAGACTGACATAATATGGTGTGTTAGTACACCCACTCCAGGATATCCCCGCCAGGTGTGTCTGTAATGCAGAGTCAAGACGACTAAGGAAACCACATGTGCAGATCAACCAAATAGATAGAACAATGGAGATATCTATGCCAAATGGTTAGGCACAATGTCCAATAGCGCACCTATGTGCTGGTAGATGCAGACTGATAATTTTAGGTTTGGGCGTATCAGCTCACCCACTCCAGGTGTTGCCAACAATATGGTCCAAAAACAGGATAAATACACAAACAGCCCAATATTGGGCAATTAGAGGTAAGGTAGAAACCACTATACTTGTATTATAGTAAAAAACATTTTTATTAAAACAAAAACTGAAAACAAAAATTTAAAAATTAAAATATTAAAAGAATATAATAACAACAAGTAGTGGTCAAGGGGGTAATCCCCTCGAATACAACGCGTTTCTCGGCACTGAAGGGCCGTTTCCTCAGGTATGTATTCACCTTACCTCTATCCTGCTATTTAAACCTTTATGCTACCAATGCACAATTGATTAAAGAACAACACCCACAATGGGCGTGTCCATAAGACACATGTTATGCACTGATCCAAACAAATCAAACAAATTATTCTTATACGTAAGACATTGTGTTTCAAATACATCATCATCATCCTGTTAGTTAGTTAAACTTTAAGTTGCAACCATATCCCTCTCCACCATAATGAATTTCTCTGTTAACACAGCTACATTCCCCATTTTTTCTATATTGTTGTTTTTATTAAAATGTACCTATCAGTTTGGTGTCCTATATTAACTGAGTGTTCTGTATTTCAATAACATTGTCTCACTTTAAACAGTCATCATTTGATGTTTTTAATTTTAAATCTGTTTTAGGCTCCCTTCCTTTTCATCTACCATAATTGTTTGTTATGATTGTAACTCCATTTTAAAGTTTAAAGATATTTTGTTTCCAGTCTTTGTTTCCCTCTGGCCTAACGAAGTTCTAGACCTAGCAGCTTTCTGAGTGTTATTGTAGGATTTACTTTAGCCTTTCTAGTTGCACCTGTATCTATCCATCTCCCCCATCTGGATATACCATATGTAAGGACTCATGCCCCTGCTGGACATGAGTTTAAATGGGTATTATTATCAGATCTATGTGGTCAATTATATTCACACTACACAAAATTAGTACAAGTATACAGACCATATCATAGTGTCATACATTACCCCCTCCCCTAGGTTTAGCTAGCTACTAGGCTAAGTACACATTTAAAGTGATATACGTCACTTACATTTAGCAACAATTATATAATGTATCATTTGATTTGCCTTTAGCACTAAAGTGACACACATTAATTACACTTAATAACACATAGTATATTATCAAATAAGCACAAGAAGAAAATATTATTGTGTAGAATTTCTTACATGGCCACAAATGAGACACATTAGAATAAACTCACATAGTGGGTCAAGTTACAAATAGTCACAATCTATAAAACTGATTGCAGAATTGTCTATATTTATATACACTTTATAGTCACGGTTACACTAAAGGCTGTGACACACTGCAAGCGGAGCGACGCGCAGCGTGTACATGTGGCTGTGTGCGCTCAGTGTGTCCTGCCTTTTCATCTCTGAGCACTCTGCTGCGTCAGGACGCGTAGCTGAGCGCTCAGAGATGAAATATTTGAACTTCAAAAGCGATGCGACGTGGAGCGAAGCAGCTGCTTCGCCTCGCGCCGCATCGCTTGCAGTGTGTCACAGCCTTAACACTAAGGGTAGATTATACTGGAATTTATCAGTATATATTACTAATTAGATGATACACATTGATACACAGTTTCAGATTATATATACACAGATTAATTGGTTGTATTTATACAAAGGGATTATTTATTTCAACTGGAATACAGGTTATCTCTTTATCTGCACACTAAAACTATTAACACTAAGGGTAAATTATACTGGAATTGCTTAGTATATACTGTGAGTTTAGATGGCACGCATTAATATACAGTATCAGAGTATACATATACAGATTTATGGGTATATACACACAAAGGGATTATTTTTGTATACTGGAATACAGTTTTGTTTTTGTTTTTTGCACACTAAAACCATCGGATGATATTAACAATAATGGTCTCATTACTATAAAGGGTTAATTTACGTTTATTGGTATGTGCAATTCTGTAGATATTACACTAAATCATATTTAATTTAGAGAACACATAATGAGATGGATATTAATGACTGACCACACCTTTTTCTTTCGTTTCACTCACACACTATGGGGCCTATTTATCAAATGTCTTGCGGACCTGATCAGACAGTGCGGATCAGGTCTGCAAGACATCGCTGAATGCGGAGAGCAATACGCTCTCCGTATTCAGCATTGCACCAGCAGCTCTTGTGAGCTGCTGGTGCAACGCCGCCCCCTGCAGGGGGCCGCCAGCAGGGGTTGTCAATCAACCGATTGTACTTGATCGGGTTGAATTCCGACTCTGAGCAGGCGGACAGGGTTATGGAGCAGCGGTCTTTGTGACCACTGCTCCATAACTTGTATTTCTGGCGAGTCTGAAGATTTGCCAGAAACACGGGCCGTCAAGCTCCGTTAGTAGCTTGATAGATAGGCCCTATTGTCTTTAACTTATACATTATGCACACACATCTATCAGGACAGCAATTTGGTTCAGAGGTCTTTTTCGTATCATTAATTGTCATATAAGGAATTGAGAGTCTGATTGTGAGTCTCACACACTTTGCTATTATAGCTAACATTAATGCTTTGTAGAGGTCCTAGCAGCTTAACACTTGTTATTGTAGTATATTGTTTTTAGTTATTTTTTTAGCCCCATTGCTCTGTAGCAGTGTTCATTAGTGACATTTTTTTTTACATAAGAATAGAGCCCCAGGGATTGGTTACCTATTAAAACGGTCTGCCCAATCATAAACAATTTTTAAAATGAGAACTCGTCCATGATTGGTCAATATGACCTGCTCAGAGAGTGTAGTCTGTGAGGATTGGCTACTAGCCATTAACTATAGAAGTATAGTGTAATGTTTTTTTGTTTTTTTTTGGGGGGGTTGTATGTAGAAATAATTGATTAATGATTATTTAGATAGATCTCATGGAGTACATTAAGCACACACATATATCAGGACAGCAATTTGGTTCATATCATAGATTGTCATATAAAGAATTGAGGGTCTGATTGTGACTTTGCTATTATAGTTAACATTAATGCTTTGTAGAGGTCCTAGCAGCTTAACACTTGTTATTGTAGTATTTTCTTTAGCCCCATTGGCCTGTAGCAGGGTTTATTAGTGACATTTTCACATAAGAATAGAGTCCCAGGGATTGGTTACCTATTAAAATGGTCTGCCCATTCATAAACAATTGTTAAAATGAGAACTCGTCCATGATTGGTTGATATGACCTGCTCAGAGAGTGTAGTCTGTGAGGATTGGCTACTAGCCATTAACTATAGAAGTATAGCAGGAAGTGTAACATTTTTCTGTTTGTTTGTATGTAGAAATATATGCTTTCGATTAATGATTATTTAGAGAGATCTCATGGAAGATCTGCATCCTGCATTATGGACATCATTAATGTAAAAAACAAATCCTTTTTTGTTTTATAAATAGGATGTAACTTTAAAATGGAGTTAAAATCATAACAAACAATTATGGTACATGAAAAGGAAGGGAACCCAAAACAGATTTAAAATTAATAACATCAAATGATGACTGTTTAAAATGAGACAATTTTATTGAAACACAGAACACTCAGTTAATATAGGACACCAAACTGATAGGTACGTTTTAATAAAAACAACAATATAGAAAAAATGGGGAATGTAGCTGTGTTAACAGAGAAATTCATTATGGTGGAGAGGGATATGGTTGCAACTTAAAGTTTAACTAGCTAAAAGGATGATGATGATGTATTTGAAACACAATGTCTTATATATAAGAATAATTTGTTTGGTTTGTTTGGATCAGTGCATAACATGTGTCTTATGGACACGCCCATTGTGGGTTTTGTTCTTTAATCAATTGTGCATTGGAAGCGTAAAGGTTTAAATAACAGGATAGAGGTAAGGTGTACACATGCCTGAAGAAACAGCCCTTCAGTGCTGAGAAACGCGTTGCATTAGAAGGGATTACCCCCTTGACCACTACTTGTTGTTATTATATTCTTTTAATATTTTAATTTCTTTCATGTAATTGGCAAGAGTCCATGAGCGGTGTTTCCTTATTTGGACGATATCTTGGTACTAGCTCAGTCTTTACATACCGAATCTCACACAAATCAACTAGTGTTGTTTCTTCAAAAACATGGTTGGAGGATCAATTTACCAAAAAGTTCCTTGTTTCCTCAGACAAGGGTCACCTTTTTAGGTTTCCAGATAGATTCAGTGTCCATGACTCTGTCTCTAACAGAAAAGAGACAAATTAAATTGGTTTCAGCCTGTCAGAACCTTCAGTCTCAATCATTCCCTTCAGTGGCTATGTGCATGGAGGTTTTAGGTCTTATGACTGCAGCATTGGACGTGATCCCCTTTGCTCGTTTTCATATGAGACCTCTCCACTTTGTATGCTGAATCAATGGTGCAGGGATTATACAAAGATATCACAATTAATATCCTTAAATCCCAAAGTTCAACTTTCTCTGACTTGGTGGTTAAATCACCACCGTATAATTCAAGGGGCCTCTTTTGTTCGTCCAACCTGGACTGTAATCACAACAGATGCAAGTCTTTCAGGTTGGGGAGCTGTCTGGGGATCTCTGACAGCACAAGGGGTTTGGAAATCTCAAGAGGCGAGGTTACCAATCAATATTTTACAACTCCGTGCTATTTTCAGGGCTCTTCAAGTTTGGCCTCTGTTGAAGAGAGAACCATTCATTTGTTTTCAGACAGACAATATCACATCTGTGGCATATGTCAATCATCAGGGTGGGACTCGCAGTCCCCTAGCTAGGAAAGAAGTATCTTGGATACTTTCATGGGCGGAATCTAGCTCTAATTTCTGCGGTACATATCTCAGGTGTAGACAATTGGAAAGCGGATTATCTCAGCCATCAGATTTTACATCCGGGGGAGTGGTCTCTCCATCCAGATGTGTTTTTTTCAGATTGTTCAGATGTGGGGTCTTCCAGACATAGATCTGATGGTTTCCCATCTAAACAAGAAACTTCAGAGGTACCTGTCCAGGTCCAAGGATACTCAGCGGAGTTGGTGGATGCGTTAGCAGTTCCCAACCTGCTTATATCTTCCCGCCTCTAGTTCTTTTTCCAAGAGCGATCTCCAAGATCATCATGGAACATTTGTTTGTGTTTCTGGTAGCACCAGCATGGCCTCACAGGTTCTGGTATGCGGACCTTGTCTGGATGTCCAGTTGTCATCCTTGGCCACTTCCTTTAAGACCAGACCTTCTGTCTCAAGGACCATTTTTCCATCAGGATCTTAAATCATTGAATTTGAAGGAATGGAAATTTAACACTTAGTGCTTAGTCATAGAGGTTTCTCTGACTCAGTGATTGATACTATGTTACAGGCTCGTAAATCTGTTTCTAGATAGATTTATTATCGAGTTTGGAAGACTTATTTTTCATAGTGCTCTCATAAATTCTCCTGGCATTCTTTTAGAATTCCAAGAATTTTACAGTTTCTTCAGGATGGTTTGGATAAAGGTTTGTCTGCAAGTTCCTTGAAGGGACAAATCTCTGCTCTTTCTGTTTTATTTCAAAGAAAGATTGCTAAGCTTCCTGATATTCACTGTTTTGTTCAGGCTTTGGTCCATATCAAGCCTGTCATTAAATCAATCTCTCCTCCTTGGAGTCTTAATTTGGTTTTGAAGGCTTTACAGGCTCCTCCTTTTGAGCCTATGCATTCTTTGGATATTAAACTACTTTCTTGGAAAGTGTTGTTCCTTTTGGCTATCTCTTCTACTAGAAGAGTTTCTGAATTATCTGCTATTTCTTGTGAGTCACCTTTTCTGATTTTTTATCAAGATAAGGCAGTTTTGCTGACTTCATTTAAATTTTTACCTAAAGTTGTGAATTCTAACAACATTAATAGGGACATTGTTGTCCCCTCTTTGTGTCCTAATCCTAAGAATTCTTTGGAGAGATCCTTACATTCTCTAGATGTTTTAAGAGCTTTGAAATATTATGTTAAAGCTACTGAAGATTTCAGGAAGATTTCTAGTCTATTTGTTGTATTTTCTGGTTCTAGCAAAGGTCAGAAAGCTTCTGCCATTTCCTTGGCATCTTGGTTAAAGCTTTTGATTAATAAGGCTTATTTGGAGTCGGGTCAGGCCCAGCCTCAGAGAATCACAGCTCATTATACTAGATCCGTCTCCACTTTGTGGGCTTTTAAGAATGAAGTTTCAGTTGATCAGATTTGCAAAGCAGCAACTTGTTCTTCTTTGCATACATTTACTAAATTCTACCGTTTTGATGTATTTGCTTCTTCGGAAGCAGTTTTTGGTAGAAAAGTTCTTCAGTCAGCTGTTTCAGTTTGATTCCTCTGCTTATGCTTTAATTTTTTTTCTTTTCAATTATGAGAAAAACTTATTTTTTTGGTTGTGGATTTAATTTTTTCAGCAGAAAATGGCTATTTTTATTTTATCCCTCCCTCTCTAGTAACTCTTCTGTGGAGTTCCACATCTTGGGTATTGTCACTAGCTCATGGACTCTTGCCAATTACATGAAAGAAAACATAATTTATGTAAGAACTTACCTGATAAATTCATTTCTTTCATATTGGCAAGAGTCCATGAGACCCACCCTTTTTATGGTGGTTATGATTTTTGTATAAAGCACAATTATATTTCCAGTTCCTTTTTTTATGCTTTTTACTCCTTTTTTCTATCCCCCCACTACTTGGCTATTTATTAAACTGAATTGTGGGTGTGGTGAGGAGTGTATTTATAGGCATTTTGAGGTTTGGGAATCTTTGCCCCTCCTGGTAGGATTGTATATCCCATACGTCACTAGCTCATGGACTCTTGCCAATATGAAAGAAATGAATTTATCAGGTAAGTTCTTACATAAATTATGTTTTTTAAATTTCAATATTTGTTTTCAGTTTTTTTTTTTTTTTTTAATAAAAATTGATTTTACTATAACACAAGTATAGTGGTTTTTACCTTACCTCTCCATTGCCCAATATTGGGCTGTGTGTGTATTTATCCTGTTTTTGGACCATATCGTTGGCAACACCTGGAGTGGGTGAGCTGATACGCCCAAATCTAAAATGATCAGTCTGCATCTACCAGCACATAGGTGCGCTATTGGACATTGTGAGTACCCATTTGGCATAGTTATCTCCATTGTTCTATCTATTTGGTTGTTCTGCACATGTGGTTTCCTTTGTTGTCTTGACTCTGCATTACAGACACACCTGGCGGGGATATCCTTGAGTGGGTGTACTGACACACCATATTATGTCAGTCTGCTTCCATTAGCACATTGGGGAGCTTATTTAAATGTGAGTACCAATTTGGCTCAAGTGCAAAAGCTTTGACTTTTTTGGTTTGGTGATTCTACACGAGGCGCCCCTCTCTTTCTTCTATTTTTCAAATAGAAACTGGGAGGTCACCTGAAACTGACACAAATAATAGGATATTCACACCTCTTAAAGGGACATGAAACCCAAATATTTTCTTTTATGATTCAGATAGAGCATGCTATTTTAAACAACTTTCTAATGCACTACTGACAGCTAGCAGAACACATTAGTAACCCAATTAAATGAAGCATATATGTGCAGCCACCAATCAGCAGCTAACTCCCAGCTCCTGCGCCTACCTAGGTATGCTTTTCAACAAAGGATACAATGAGAACTAAGTAAATTAGATAATAGAAGTAAATTGGAAAGTTATTTAAAATTGAATGTTGTATCTGAATCACAAAAGAAAATTTGGGGTTTCATGTCCCTTTAATGTTACAGCAAAGCTCTATTCACTGAGCCCTTTTGTTCACTGTACAAGGAAAACTTAAACTATGCTTACCTGATAATTTTCTTTTCTTCAGATGGAAAGAGTCTACAGCTGCATTCATTACTTTTGGGAAATAAGAACCTGGCCACCAGGAGGAGGCAAAGACACCCCAGCCGAAGGCTTAAATACTCCTCCCTCACCCCCAGTCATTCTGCCCAGGAACAAGGAACAATAGAATAAATACCAGGGTGAAAAGATGCCAGAAGAATAAAAAATAAAGACGCCCCACAGAAAAAATACGGGTGGGGAGCTGTGTACTCTTTCCATCTGAAGAAAAGAAAATTATCAGGTAAGCATAATTTAAGTTTTTCTTCATAAATGGAAAGAGTCCACAGCTGCATTCATTACTTTTGGGAAAACAATACCCAAGCTATAGAGGACACAGAATGCAAAAACGGGAGGGTACAGTAGGCGGCCCATTCTGAGGACACCAGGCCTGAAAAAAACACAACCCAACCAAACCCCGCTTCATCGGAGCTGAAAAACTAGAAGGAAAAAGTCCCCAAGGACACTGACCCGAAGATAGTCCGAAAGCATAACTAGAGACTGCAAGCAGACTCACTGAGCCAACACTCCTTCAGGAGAACCGTCGCCCAGCAGTCGGTCGCCACACAACCCTTCCTAGTACAGTACCAAAATCCCCAAAAGGGAGAGGACAAGGGTAAGCCAAAGGGATACCCAAAGGTACAGCAAAATCCATAAAGGAAAAAAAAAACCTTCAAAGGAAGGCCAAGTCCACAGAGACCCGAATGGATCCCGAAAATAAGGGGAGATGATGCCCAACCCACAAGGAGCAAGCAGGCATCATCAAGGAGAAGAAACATCTTCCAAACATCGTGCAACAGCACCAAAAAAGACAGCTGAAGACAAAGTCCTCAAAACGTCAGAACTCAGAGACTGAGCAAACAGAAAAGTACAAGTAGCAAACTCAGAATAAACATCTGAGTCCAGTAACACGCTGCCATCTGTAGGAAGACAGGGAGAAAACCCTATCCGTAAGGAAGAAGCGGCCGAACAAAATAGCAGATTGCCCAACCTCAAAGACAGAGGACACTCTCCAGGCAATCCAGGCCACCAAGCCTACTCACAGATCACAAAGGGGGAGAAGCACAGAACCTCTAAAAAAGGTCCACAGTCACCCCCAAGACCTGAGGATGAACAACAGATCTCAGATCCTACACCTAGTCAGACCAGCCCAAGCAGCGGAAGATCTGAAAGCAAGAGAACCGAAAGGAACCCCAAGACCGGCCCCCAAAATGGCGGAAGAATGGACACAGCTACTTCAATCTAAAGACAATTGAGCAGTTGATAGACCCAAGGGATCTAGCAAAGCCACTCGACTAAGTCTCAATGTAAAGCCAGCAGCTCCCCAGATGGAAAGGAACAACTCAATGAGCAGACCAATCCCCGAACCAGATAAAACATCTGCTCCAACCTCCCAAACACAGAAAAGGCCCATAAAAAAGGAACCACACTTCTGTAAGGAGGACACTAAGCCCCTGAAGAGGAGAGTATCGATAAACGCCTGCCCATAAGACAGGAAGTCGTAGGAAGAACCAAGAGGATACAAGGCCACGTCCCTGACAAACATGGAAGAACCCCTTAAAACACCATCATGGTAGCACACATACCAGGCGCAAAAGTGACAGCTGAACAACCACAAACCTTCCGTTTGCTAGGCAGGAAAGCCCACCATCAGGTCACGTTAGTTGGCTGTCCCAAGGCAACCGTATCACCAGGCACAAGACAAGCCCCAAGGAGCCCCGGCTCTCAGTAAATCTGGCCATGTTGTAAAACAGAACAGCCAGAACAAGGGCTAAGCCCAAGTACCCTGGAAACTGGAACCCCCAGGCCAGTCCTAGGATCATAAAGTCCGGTAACATCCCACAGCGGGATCCACAAAGAGAAAACGCAGAGTAAAACCCTCGACCTCCGGGAGATCAGGACAAGAAGCCCGGGCCCCAAGAATGTTTAGATTAAACAGTCTTCCAGGAACATAAATCCCTCCACTGATATAAAAAAAAACAGACCTCCCAGGGAAAAATCCAGAATAACCCGGATAACAAGAGCAAGAAGATCCGACCCAAAGGCAAGAGACCACCCCTTGCAGGAGCCCAACACTCCAAAGAGCCAGTGCCATAAAAGGACACTAGAGCTAACAGGCTAATCCCCCTTAAGGGAAACAAGGCACTGCTCATTTTATCAACCTCGGAAGGAGGAAAAGCTGAGTAGACCTCGCTGGGGATCGAACTAGCAACCCTCGGTTGGCAACAGTACAGAGTAGCCCCAGAGTATTAGTATGCTGAGCTAGCTGTCCAGCTAGCCACAAGCTCCAGACACAAGGGGAACAGTGAGGACAAGTCACCTGAACAGAGCAACATCAAGCCTCCACATCACCTCAGATTCGAAGTCAGAGGACAGTAAAACATGGGTTTGGATGCCACCTGGATGGCAATACCTGAACCATATAAGTGGAAAACCACTAGGACCTCTTCTATCCCAAGAAGGAGATGCTGAGCATTCCCAACACCGGGGAAAGGACCCCTAACCAGAGCCCAAAAACACTTAACTGCCTAATGTCCCGAAAAAGGAACAACCAATTCCCGAAGGGAATCGAAGTCCCCCGAAGGTGACCCATCCACAAGGAGAAACGGACAACATCCATGAGGTCTCAATGAAAAAGAACCACTAAAGGAACAAGTCCAAAAATTACAATTTCCTAAAGCAACACCGCCCCGACCAGCGGAAAAGAGGCGCTTAACCCTCTAATTTTCCCACCACGTGGGAAGGAATACTCTAAGTTCCGAAGGTATCGGAAGCAACAGAGAGTGACACAGCAAAATTTACTGACCCGCAAGTCCTCTTGAGAATGCTTAGCTGAAACTTTTAAAACAAATGACAAGAAACATAATAATGTTAAAAGCACTTGCCCCCTAACCTGACCAGCAAGGTATAATCGGCGCCACGTGTCTGAATAAGCCGTGAGACAGAAGATCTGAACCCAAGCAGGACCAGCCTGCAACCAGGTTCATAACTGCCAAGCTGGCTAAATCTGCCCTCAGAGAGGGAGAAAGAAAAAAAACAGACAAACATGGGACTAACGTGTCCCGAACAACTTCCGTAGAAGCAAACAGCGAGTATCGATCCCAGAGAAAGTTCCTGCAGGAAACATGGTATGAAAAATAAAAATAAAATTCATCCTAACCGGATAAAATAAAAAGACAGGCAAAGAGAGGAACCCTGATATTGGGAGGGGACTTAAATGCTACCTTAGACCCTAAATTGGATTCTTCCACAGGCAATCCCTTAACTAAAACTAGACCTCCAAATGCGATATTCAATTGTTTATCACATCTGGGTCTGTTTGACATATGGAGAGTACAACACAGTACTTTCAGAAACTACACCTTTTACTCCCATCCCTGGTCAGTTTACACAAGAATAGACTATTTGTTGATAGATAGGAACCACCTTTCCCTGGTTAAAGACTCAGATATACAAGCAACTGCCTGGTCAGACCACTCTCGGATAAGCATTGATCTGAGATGGCCTGATTATCCCATCATGCCCTACATATGGAGAATGGATGACTCCCTTCTCCACAACCCAGATACCATAGCAGTGTTCACAAAATCATTACAGGACTACTTCCAAACTAACACCACCCAAGGTATGGACCCAAATACCATTTGGGAGGCCCATAAAGCGGTATTGAGTGGTGAATGCATTAAACACTACTAAAAACATACAATGAAAAAGTAGGAGCCCTAACCACGCTGAAAAGAGACCTAGAACTTACACATAAATATGCGCCAATGGACAATACACTCTATAATCAGCTACTAGGGGTCAGAGAAGACCTTAATAACATAGTAACAAAGGAAGCACAAAGAAAAGCCATAGGCATTAGGAAATGATATGCGTATGAAGGCAACCACGCAGGCCCACTGTTAGCAAAGCTCTTAAAAGCCCAAACACTTAGATCCCAAATAAATAAACTGGTCACATTAGATAACCAGAGTTTATATGATAGCAAACAGATAGCTAATCACTTAGGTGTATTCTACTCTAAACTATATAATCTAGAAAGAGACACTTCACTTAAACACATATGAACAAATGAGAGATTATATAGGGAAATTAGATTTACCCAAACTAGATGCAGCACAGAAGGACGCCCTAGAGAAACCTATATCTCTCATGGAAGTGCTCAAGGCGAGACAGGAATTACCCTCTAGGAAGAGCCCTGGGCCAGATGGATTTACTAACGCTTACTACAAATCTTTTAAAAACATTCTGGCCCCATCATTACTCCCCCTATTCTAGACTATAACCACCCACTCCCACGGGAAATGCTGATGGCACACATTTCTGTCATCCTGAAACCCAATAAGGATCCCACTGACCCCGGCAGCTACAGACCCATATCCCTCTTAAACACAGATGTCAAGATCCTGGGTAAAATACTAGCCACACGAATCAACAAAATCCTACACACGCTAATACACACGGACCAGGTTGGTTTTGTCCCCGGGAGGGAAGCAAGGGACAACAACATCAGGGCGGTTACATTGTCTACATATGCCAAATTAAACAAGATCCCATCTGTACGCATAGCGACGGATGCCGAAAAGGCATTCGACCGCATAAACTGGAAATTCCTAAAGGAAACACTAAAGTCCCAAGGATTCGGCCCCAACATGATAAACCAGATATTTAATTTATATACTCACCCCTCAGCAAAAGTAAAAGATAATGGAATGCTATCAGAGCCATTTTGTATTCATAACGGCACAAGGCAGGGTTGCCCCCTCTCGCCCATATTGTTTATCCTTACTATGGAAGTTCTAGCCGCACACGTCAGGCAGGACCCAGAAATAACAGGAATCCCCATTGGCCCACACAATTTCAAAATCGTCTTGTATGAGGATGACATACTCTTCACAATCTCCAACCCTCACTTCTCTATCCCAAAAGTACTTGAGCAATTTGACACCTTCGGCAGATTTTAAAATTTCCTGATTAACAAAAATAAGTCAGAAATACTAAATATATCCCGCCCAACGGCCTCTTTTCAATCTATAAAACATATCTGCCCTCTAAACCTGCAAGAGAAATCCCTAAAATATCTAGGTATCCAACTTTCCCCTAACATCCCCCAGCTCTTTGATGAAAACTATCTGACTCTCTCCCACAAAATACAGCTGGATTTAGATTCATGGGCAGCGAAACCAATTACGTGGTGGGGTAGAACACAGTGTGTTAAGATGACGACCTTGCCCAGAATCTTGTACCTGTTTCAGACTCTCCCCATTCCCATACCCAAATGGTTTGTAACACAACTACAAAAAACACATTAACTTATTCATCTGGGGAAAGATAAAACCCAGGGTCCTTAAGGACAATATATATAGAGCATCTGGATGCGGGGGGTTGGGCCTACCATGAATTGCAGACTACCTAGATGCCATAACCCTGTAAAGGCTTATAGACTGGCATAGATCTAAGGAGTCCAAGGCCTGGGTGGCGATAGACTCCCACATCTTTAGGGCTCCGGAAGTAGGGATCTCAGTCCGCCCCAATGCACAGAATAAGCTATATATTGCTGTGTGTTTGAGTCCTGGGATTCGATTATACAGCGAAGGAAATATATTTCGAGTGCCCACTCTCCCATGTTTCCAATACCCAGGAACACAGAACTGATAGGTGGTTTACACAGGGACCAGAGGAGACTGATGGAATGGGATTACACTACCCCTCTATGGGAATTTACCACACAATGGAAACTGAAGTGTAGGGAGGACTTGGTTGATGTGGCGGAGGGTAGATACTCTAGTTGGTTGAAATACTCCCAATTAGCCCACTTCATTCACACCTTCATTCATACAGACAAGACTACTTAAGAGAACCCACACCATTTGATAGCTGTTGTGCAAATCGGGGGGACACAAGACACTCCCTGTCATTAGCAAGGAAATTAATACAGACGGACCATATGATACAGCTCCCCTCCTACACACTCAACTGGCAGACAGAACTAGAGGCTGAACTAACAAGGGAAGAATGACACAAATATTTTTACAGACTAAAAGGGTTTCAACCTCACCCCAATCACTGGAACTCAATTTTAAAGTTCTGATGTGCTGGTACCTTACCCCTGTTAGTTTGCAATCCATATATTCAGGGACATTGGGAAAGTGTTGGAGAGGGTGTGACTGTAGGGGTAACTATCTCCACATGTGGTGGAGTTGTCCCAAAGTTCAACCTTTATGGAAAGCAGTGGAAAATTATTACCAAGTGCTTATGCACAGAGACTTTTCCCTAATGCCTAGAATAGCTTTACTGAATGAGTTGCCCAACCTCCACTGCAAGTTGAGGCTCACTTTACTTCAGTTGGGACTGACGGGAGCAAAGGCACTGATAGCCCTTCACTTGAAAACACAATTCACCCCGACATTGACCAATTGGATGAAGAAAGTTACTGACTTATTAACATTAGAAGAATATAGCTACTCCAAACGGAAAAAAATAGGTTTCCTTGCAAAGGTGAGATTTCTCTGGGAGGAAGGCTTGTCACACCTGGGGAGGGATCTTACTTAAGACAGGTTTAAGACACATAAGTGACATCAAGTACTTTGACATGGCAATGTCCTTTTCTCTCCTTTCTCTCGTCTTCCCTATCGGGCGTGCTATGCGCCGTGAGTTATCCTAGCTGTCTCTGCTTACATATTTGAGAACCACACTGGAGGATTGGGGTTAAAACCTACTGACTTACAACCAGGAGTTAACAAGAACCATGTTTCTCATGGGAGAAAGGGGAACAGGTGGTACAATACAATATAATAAATAAATAAGGAATGCACAATGAAGGTTTATTACTTGGCGGCTCGCATTTAATTTTTTTTTTTTTTCAGTTTAATTTCATTTAGCTTAATTTCATTTATTTTTATCTAAATCCATTTAATTTGATATAGTTTAACCAATAGCTTTTTTCTTTTGTATTATTTGCCCTTTTTGACATGTTTGCTACTTGTTTTTGTCCCAAGGAAAAATATTTAATTTAGACAAATGTATTTGGATTTAACCTACAGAATGTTATGTCTGCAAGAAAATTAGACTAATTGCCTTGAGACCCTAATCCATTGTTTGCTAGAAATCTCTGCCATTTGTTGATTGCAACTGTGAGAGTAACCCTGAAACACACACTGACAAAAGCCAAGTGATAGATTAGAAGAAGCCATTTTACCAGTTGGTTGTCTGAGGTGGTTCTTAGCTCAGCAAGATGGCTGCTTAATATTTCACAATCTCTGCGAATGGAATCTCCCATGATAGATCTGTGTGGGAAAAACAGTTGTTAGAATTACTGTGACATGACTTCCAAATAGATTTTTTTAATTTACCACTAAATCTCCTGTTTAATATTCAGAACAACCGCACAAGAAGCTGAGTCTCTAGGTAATCAGGTTCTACTCACTTTGCCAGGTGTAAACTTCTTGAAGTCAACAGTCTTTAAGTTGACTTTGAAGTCAGAATTAAACTTTCATATAGAGCGTACAATTTAGGGCCAGAAGCACAATATGTATAAAATTGTTGCAAGCACTGCTGTAGTGCTCAAGACACGTGCACACTCTGGAGCCTACTTCAGTATGGTTTCATTGAAAGGGGCTGTTTTAGCAAAGGATATCAAGTGAAAGAGGAACATTTTGAAGTAAATTAGATTTGTTGTTTTGTTAAATTGTACACTCAATCATCAAAGTTTCATTTTGACTTCCATGCTCTTTCAAAGGCTCAATATCTTCCAATGTATGTATTCCTCCTCCTACATTTAGCCCTAGTTTATCATTTTTATGGTTAGCCAAGTTGAAAGAGAGGAGAAAAAAATGAGAAAATACCAACTGATAGAATGAACAAAATGGCCACAATAATACAGTTAAAATTAGTTAGGTGGAACTTCATGTGTTGTTACTCTATACATAAGACTTCAAATTAGTAATTAGCATTTTATATTGTTATATTGTTATAGAAGACAATTGGAAAGTTGTTTAACTGTTTATGATCTATCTGAATAATGAAAGAAAATATTTTGGTTTCATGTCCCTTTAACCCTGTACCCTGTACAACGCTGCAGTCCTCGGCTTCTCTCTGCCGCAATCTCGCTCAAAATTGTGAGATTGCGCTATTTCTGCATGCCCCACAAGTGGGGCACTACAGAAATAATCTGCAAAAATAATCTGTGGCCCTCTCTGCATTGGGCAGCGGTGGTGCCGATCGTTGGTAGGTAGGAGGGTAAGGAGGGAGGCGGGTGGTCAGCCCATCGCTGGAGGGGGCGGGAGGAGGGCGGGAGTGTGTGGGACCGCTCGGCCACGCTACAGGCAAAATAAAAATAAATAAAAGAATAACTGTGTTATTGATGGGGGAAGGAGGGAGGAGGGAGTGGGGCAATGAGGGAGATCCGTTAACGGAAAGAGATCTGATAGAGTAGGGGGGGGGGCAGCTACACTACCGAAAAAAATGGGTCTTTTTTGTTTTTTAATTAGCCAAATTTGCAGCAAACTGGGTACTGGTAGAGGGGGGAGGGTTACCAAGATTTTTTGGAGGGATCAGGGAAGTTGGGCGGTTAGGGGGGAACCTACACTGCAGCAAATATATTAAAATATATATATATATTTTTTTTTTTAAAAAAAGGCTTTTATTTTCATACTGGCAGACTTTCTGCCAGTACTTATGATGGCGGTGACAATTGTGAGGTGGGGGAGGGAAGAGAGCTGTTTGAGGGGGGTCAGGGAGGGATCAGGGGTTGGGATGTGTCAGGTGGAAGGCTGATCTCTACACTAAAGCTAAAATTAACCCTACAAGATACCTAATTAACCCCTTCACTGCTGTGCATAATACACGTGTGGTGTGCAGCGGCATTTAGCGGCCTTCTAATTACCAAAAAGCAATGCCAAAGCCATATATGTCTGCTATTTCTGAACAAGGGGGATCCCAGAGAAGCATTTACAACCATTTGTGACATGACTGCACACGCTGTTTGTAAATAATTTTAGTGAGAAACCTAAAATTGTGAAAAAGTTTACGTTTTTTTTTTTTTAAATTTGATCGCATTTGGCGGTGAAATGGTTGCATGAAATATACCAAAATGGGCCTAGATCAATACTTTGGGTTGTCTACTAAAAAAATATAGTTTTGATAGGTAAATATAAAAAGGCTCTATTTCTGTTTAAATGTAGTGATGGCTAAAATGCTAAAAATGCTCTGGTCTTTTGGGGAAGTTTTTGTCTGAAATGCCCGGTCCTTAAGGGGTTAAAATGTTCTCACCAAAACTGAACCGCATTAAGAATAATTTGTAAAATGCCCCAGGTTTGGATGTGAATATATTAAACCTTTACTATGCCCATCCCTGGTGCTACTGACCCACTACAGTCTGCTGTCACCAACTGAGCCCAGCAGGAAAGCAGCATAGGTTCAGTACCTCTCTTATGGAAAGTGCCATCTGGTGCTAAATCCTGTGTATTAGGGGGGTGTATTTAAGTACATGTTAAACATTTAGTAATCAAACCATTATTACCGATAATTAAAATTGATTTTGAACCAGAATGCTTTAAATCAGGGAAATTAGCCACCGATTATGTGCTGATTGAGCACATTTGAGACCCACGTTTTGTAGGGCTCATAAAAACATATTCTTTACCTGTATTCATTTTCAGATTAAATTTGTATTCTTTGAACATAAATCAATGTTATTCCTTATGAATACTGAATTGTTTTCATTTTAAGTGACACAAATTTAGCTGATCTCACTGAATGGTTTTAATGAAACCCTAGGGGATGTCACAGACATTTAAATAAAATCAGGATATTAAAGGGATAGTCAAATCAATATTAAACTTTCATGATTAAGATAGGGCATGTCATTTTAAACAACTTTCCAACTTACTTTTGTCATTACATTTGCTTTGTTATTTTTGTATTCTTTGTTGAAAGCTTAACCTAGGTAGGCTTATATGCTCATTTTTATTTTATTTTTTTGGTTTGGTTTTCAACAAGCTTTATTTGAAAATAATAATAATCTTACAATGTTGTACATGAAAGAAAAATATACAGTGTGGTCATCTATTGATGATACAAAAAAGAAAAAAGAAACAAAAAAACTCATGAATACAGCCACGAGGTATCCTGATAGTGAGAGGGAAAAGTGGTAATCTCTGTTTGTAGTAAATTTTAGTTAAGTGGGAAAGATTCACAAGATTCAGTGTTGGGGTGCGTTCTTAAGTCGTTCCTAGAGATTGTTCCCAGTAAAATTTGACGTCTAGGAAATAAGTGTATTTTACGATTTATATACCCGTACTCTTCTAAGTAAAGGAGTTCCGTTGTTTTGTCGCTCATATGCAGATTTCCTCCTATCTCAGGTCATTTAGACAGATTTTCAAAGTTAGACAGTGCAAGTTCATGTGTGCCATATAGAGAACATTATGCCCAATCCTGTTGGGTTATTTATGAGTAAGCACTGATTGGCTAAAATGCATGTCTGAAATAAGGAGGCAGTTTGTAGAGGCTTAGATCTAAGGTAAAACGTATATTATTATTACTGTGTTGGTTATGCAAAACTAGGGAATGGGTAATAAAGGGATTATTTATCTTTCTGGAGTAGACTGTCCCTTTAACTGCCAATAACACATAAGTTAGGGACTTATTTTTCCTATCTTTGTGAGTATGCAACACATTGAGTAGTGACTGAACGGTGTCACTGTTTTCTAGAGCTATATTTGTAATGCATAGGATACCTTTATAATGTACCTGCCACTGTGAAGACTTTTTAATATATATTCTATTGTGCATCCTGAAATACAAAACGTCCGGCAACCCTACCCTTACCTTGCAAGCTGTGACTTATAGTGACAGCCGGATTATTCCCAGCACTTGGAGCAGAAACACTCATGGAATGGAAGAGCACGTGACCCATAGCTGTATAGACAAATTGCTTCTATCACCATATGAGAGCTATCACCATACGTTTACATTTTATGGAGAAATGCAGCAAAAGCAAATGTACTTGGTGCTAATCTCACCCAATAAATATTCCCCAATAAAAGTGTCTAATACATCAACTGATATTCAATTTCTTTCGGAACTTAATTAGCATTTATAAATTATTTAAAAGTATCGCAACATCTGAATTTCCTGTAATCTTGCATAGAAAAAAACAGTTGTCAAATAGAAGTGAAGTTGTAATAGTGAATTAAAGTGTCATGAAACCCAATTTTTTTCTCTCATGATTCAGATAGACTATGGGATTTTAAACAACTTTCCAATTTACTTCTATTATGTAATATGTTTTGTCTTGTATCCCTTGTTTAAAAGGATACCTAGGTAGGCTCAGGAGCTGATGATTGGTGTCTGCACATATATGCCTCATGTTATTGACTCCCAGTAGTGCATTGCTGCTTTTTCAACAAAGGATACCAAGAGAATGAAGCAAATTAGAACTTATAAGTAACTTGTCAAGTTGTTTAAAATTGTATTCTCTATCTGTTTCATGTCCCTTTAATAGAAGATAGCAATAGTTATTCAGTACCTTTGTAGAGCTTTTTGAGTGTCTGAAGTTGCAGAAAGAGCAATATCTGGCGGTTCCTGCTCGTTCTCCTCTGGTTCCAGATTTAACAAATGATCCGTTTGCCCTTTAATAGCTGCATATTCACATAGATCAGTTTCAGTATTGGCCTTCTCAGTATCATTGTCTTCATATTCTTCTGATGAGCTTGAATCCTCGCTTGATGTCGTTTCATAACTATAAAAATAATATGAGAAAAAAATCAAAAAATGTTGCATGGAGCTAAAAAGCAAAACAATGCTAAAATGACCATTATGTATGGATCTTATTTACTTTACTGAGAGATAAAAAAATAATAAAGAAATCTAAATGGTGTTTCCTATATCTTCCCAGCGTAGGCTCCAGAAACACTTAAAGGACCATTAAATACAGTATAATCGCATAATCAACAAGTGCATAATAAAAACACAATACAATAACATTGACTTTCAAAAGAGCAGTAGATTTTTCATGACAATTTTTTTTAAGTATCCTTTAATTTCCCTGTGCCCTGTATCATATGACAGCCATAAGCCAACCAAACTCAATATTAACTCTTGCACATGCTCAGTAGGAGCTGGTGCCTCAAAAAGTGTGCATATAAAAAGACTGTGCGCAATTTGGTAATGGAAGTAAATTGGAAAGTTTTTTTAATTGCATTCTTGGATCCCCATATGAATCGAGTACGTTTAAAGGATCATGTCATCAAAATTATAGGGTAAATAAACACTAAGGGCTAGCTTAAAAGTGACACGCTAACTAAAATTTTCACTTTAGCACAAACACCGCTCAAAGTAAACTTTTAGCGCGGGTGGGCTAGCGCATGTATTACAAGATGAAAGTAAAATGTGCACGTACGAAACCCAATGCACACTAACTTCGGGACTTCGGATATCGTGACCGCGCTAACTTATTCTCCCCTAAGAGGCCTATTTATTAAAGGTCTGTCGGACCTGATCCGACAGTGCGGATCAGGTCCGACAGACCTCGCTGAATGTGGAGAGTAATACGCTCTCCGTAATCAGCATTGCACCAGCAGCTCACAAGAGCAACGCCGCCCCCTGCAGACTCAGATTGGCCGCCATCAGGGGGTGTCAATCAACCCGATCATACTCGATCGGTTTGAATTGTAGCGATCTCTGTCCGCCTCATCAGAGCAGGCAGACAGGGTTATAGAGCAGTGGTCTTTAGACCGCTGCTTCATAACTGCTGTTTCTGGCGAGCCTGCAGTCTCACCAGAAACACGGGGCATTAAGCTCCATACGGAGCTTAATAAAAGGGCCTCTTAGACTTCAACGGAGCATGCTTTAAAAAAACTTCTCCTTCACACGCTAACCCAACACCGCATTAGACCTACAGCGTTAAACTCAAAGGTAGTTATGAATAATTTACATTCAAAGTACTTCACGTAGAAGAAAATTTTATTTTTATTTTAAAATATGTATTTATATATATATGATATTTTTTTGTAAAATATATATCTATACCTATATCTATATGAACATATACAGGTATAGATATATACAGATATATATGAACATATACAGGTATAGATATATACAGATATATATGAACATATACAGGTATAGATATATACAGATATATATGAACATATACAGGTATAGATATATACAGATATATATGAACATATACAGGTATAGATACATACAGATATATATGAACATATACAGGTATAGATACATACAGATATATATGAACATATACAGGTATAGATATATACAGATATATATGAACATATACAGGTATAGATATATACAGATATATATATGAACATATACAGGTATAGATATATACAGATATATATGAACATATACAGGTATAGATATATACAGATATATATGAACATATACAGGTATAGATATATACAGATATATATGAACATATACAGGTATAGATACATACAGATATATATGAACATATACAGGTATAGATATATACAGATCTATATGAACATATACAGGTATAGATATATACAGATATATATGAACATATACAGGTATAGATATATACAGATCTATATGAACATATACAGGTATAGATACATACAGATATATATGAACATATACAGGTATAGATATATACAGATATATATGAACATATACAGGTATAGATATATACAGATATATATGAACATATACAGGTATAGATATATACAGATATATATGAACATATACAGGTATAGATATATACAGATCTATATGAACATATACAGGTATAGATATATACAGATATATATGAACATATACAGGTATAGATATATACAGATATATATGAACATATACAGGTATAGATATATACAGATATATATGAACATATACAGGTATAGATATATACAGATATATATGAACATATACAGGTATAGATACATACAGATCTATATGAACATATACAGGTATAGATATATACAGATATATATGAACATATACAGGTATAGATATATACAGATATATATGAACATATACAGGTATAGATATATACAGATATATATGAACATATACAGGTATAGATCTATACAGATCTATATGAACATATACAGGTATAGATCTATACAGATATATATGAACATATACAGGTATAGATATATACAGATATATATGAACATATACAGGTATAGATACATACAGATATATATGAACATATACAGGTATAGATATATACAGATATATATGAACATATACAGGTATAGATATATACAGATATATATATGAACATATACAGGTATAGATATATACAGATCTATATGAACATATACAGGTATAGATATATACAGATATATATGAACATATACAGGTATAGATACATACAGATATATATATGAACATATACAGGTATAGATATATACAGATATATATGAACATATACAGGTATAGATATATACAGATATATATGAACATATACAGGTATAGATATATACAGATATATATGAACATATACAGGTATAGATATATACAGATATATATGAACATATACAGGTATAGATATATACAAATATATATGAACATATACAGGTATAGATATATACAGATATATATGAACATATACAGGTATAGATATATACAGATATATATGAACATATACAGGTATAGATATATACAGATATATATGAACATATACAGGTATAGATACATACAGATCTATATGAACATATACAGGTATAGATACATACAGATATAAATTAACATATACAGGTATAGATATATACAGATATATATGAACATATACAGGTATAGATATATACAGATATATATGAACATATACAGGTATAGATATATACAGATATATATATGAACATATACAGGTATAGATACATACAGATCTATATGAACATATACAGGTATAGATACATACAGATATATATTAACATATACAGGTATAGATATATACAGATATATATGAACATATACAGGTATAGATATATACAGATATATATGAACATATACAGGTATAGATATATACAGATCTATATGAACATATACAGGTATAGATCTATACAGATATATATGAACATATACAGGTATAGATATATACAGATATATATGAACATATACAGGTATAGATATATACAGATATATAGATGAACATATACAGGTATAGATACATACAGATATATATGAACATATACAGGTATAGATACATACAGATATATATGAACATATACAGGTATAGATATATACAGATATATATGAACATATACAGGTATAGATATATACAGATATATATGAACATATACAGGTATAGATATATACAGATATATATGAACATATACAGGTATAGATATATACAGATATATATGAACATATACAGGTATAGATATATACAGATATATATATGAACATATACAGGTATAGATATATACAGATATATATATGAACATATACAGGTATAGATATATACAGATATATATATGAACATATACAGGTATAGATATATACAGATATATATATGAACATATACAGGTATAGATATATACAGATATATATGAACATATACAGGTATAGATCTATACAGATATATATGAACATATACAGGTATAGATACATACAGATATATATGAACATATACAGGTATAGATATATACAGATATATATATGAAAATATACAGGTATAGATATATACAGATATATATGAACATATATTTAAGAGCATTTTCTACTATATGAAGAACATTGGAATGTATAATATTTACATTAAAAAACCTTTTAAAATTTTAAAATTGTAAAAAAATACTTTTTCAAGTGTTATTATTATTATTATTGGTTATTTGTAGAGCGCCAACAGATTCCGCAGTGCTATAAACAAAGGGGGAGTACAAAACAAAACAATTATAGGGTAGAGGGCCCTGCCAAAAGTTGCACTGTTGTAGTCAGCTCTTAAGAAGGTGATCTACAAACAGCTGGACTTTTAGGCTTACATGCTAAGGGGGTTCAGGGGATTGCAGTGGAGGCGAGGAACTGGTATTAGGAAAGGTTAGCGTAGGTTGTATGCGTCCCTGAACAGTAGAGTCTTTAGGGAGCACTTGAAGCTTTTAAAACTAGAAGAGAGTCTTGTGGAGCGAGGCAGAGAGTCCCACAAGATGGGAGCCAGTCTGGAGAAGTCCTGTAAATGGGAGTGTGATGAGGTGACAAGAGAGGAGGAGAGTAGGAGGTCATGAGCAGCGCGAAGGGGACGGGAGGGAGAGTATCTGGAGACAAGGTCTGAGATGTAGGGGGGAGCAGTGCAGTTGAGGGCTTTGTATGTCAGAATGAGAATTTTGTGTTTGATCCTAGAGGCAAGAGGAAGCCAGTGAAGGGATTGGCAGAGAGGCGCAGCAGATGAAGAGCGACGTGTAAGGAAGATGAGTCTGGCAGAGGCATTCATTATGGATTGTAAAGGAGCTAGGCGGCAGGTGGGGAGACCAGAGAGGACAGAGTTGCAGTAATCAAAGTGGGAAAGAATGAGAGTGGATTAAAATCTTAGTTGTGTCTTGTGTGAGGAAGTGTCTAATTTTAGAGATGTTTTTAAGGTGGAAGCGGCAGGCTGTAGCCAAGGACTGAATGTGAGGAGTGAAGGAAAGATCTGAGTCAAATGTGACTTCAAGACATCGGCCATGCGGGGTAGGGGTAATGATGGAGTTGTCGACAGTTATAGAGATATTGGGGGTAGAGATTTTGGAAGAAGGGGGGAAAATGAGGAGCTCAGTTTTGGAGAGATTTAGCTTGAGGTAGTGAGAGGACATCCAGGAAGAGATGTGAGAAAGACAGTTAGTGACACGGGTTAGCAAGGAAGGAGATAGGTCTGGTGCAGAGAAGTAGATTTGGGTGTCATCGGCATACAAATGATATTGGAAACCGTGGGACTTAATTAGGGAACCTAGTGATGACGTATAGATTGAGAAGAGAAGGGGACAGAGGACAGAGCCTTGCGGTACTCTGACAGAAAGTGGTGACGGGGCAGAGGAGGCCCCAGAGAAGGCTACACTGAAGGTACGGTTTGACAGGTAGGAAGAGAGCCATGAAAGGGCTGTGTCACAGATGCCGAAGGTTTGGAGCAAAAGAGGGTGATCGACAGTGTCAAAGGCTGCGGACAGATCAAGGAGGATAAGCAGAGAGAAGTGGCCTTTTGATTTAGCTGTAAGTTGGTCATTGGTGACCTTAACAATAGCTGTCTCTGTGGAGTGATAGGGACGAAATCCAGATTGCAGCGGGTCAAGAAGGGAGTTTAACCTAAGGAAATGGGATAGGCGTGCATATACTAGTTTTTTTGAGAAGCTTTGAAGCAAGAGGGAGGAGGGAAATAGGGCGGTAGTTGGATGGGGAGGTAGGATCAAAGGAAGGTTTTTTGAGGATAGGTGTGACCAGTGCATGTTTCATAAATGAGGGAAATGTACCAGTGCTGAGGGTGAGGTTGAAAATCTGTGTTAGTATAGGGGTAAGGGTAGCAGAGAGAGAGGGGAGCAGCTGTGAGGGGATAGGGTCAAGGGGACAGGTAGTGAGGTGAGAGCACAGTATAAGTGCCGAAACTTCTTCCTCAGTAACAGGGGAGAATGAACTAAGTTTCAGGTTATGAGGGTTGTGGTTGAGTGAGAGTATTTGAGGGGGGGAGAGAATGGAATTATGTTGAGAGCTGATTTCATGTCTGATGGAGTCAATTTTGTTAATGAAGTGACTGGCAAAGTCTTGAGCTGACAGAGAAGTTGTATTAGGAAGTGGGGGAGGGCGGAGAAGAGTATTGAAAGTGGAGAACAGATGTTTTGGGTTTGAAGAAAGATTAGAGATAAGAGTAGAGAAGTAGTGTTGCTTGTGGAGATTAAGGGCAGAGTAGTAAGTGTTAAGATATTTGAGTAGAAAGGGCTCCAAAGCATATATATTTGTGTATATATTTGTTTATATGTGTTATATATATGTGTGTGTATGTATATATATATATATATATATATATATATATATATATATATATATATATAGAGAGAGAGAGAGAGAGAGAGAGAGAGAGAGAGAGAGAGAGAGAGAGAGAGAGAGAGAGAAAATAACTCATTGTGTTAACCATTTACAAAGCTAAACAAGTCAGAAGACTTGCTTTAAAAAGCTGTGTAATGCAGCAGTGCTATGGCATAAAGGGAAGTCTGTCTTAAAAAGCAGGCTAAAAGTAAAAAGGTGAGTCATTGTGAACCTCATTTGCATATCTTACCCAGATTCCTTTGCTGCATTGGAAACAGTGTAGTCAGAGAGTTTCTGGGTTTAAAGCAAGTCTTCTGACTTGTTTAGATCTGTAAGTGGTTTACACAATGAGTTATTTTCTCTATATTTTGTATTTAGTGGAGGATTTTAAACTCACTTTTCGCCTCCCCATAATTTTAATTGTTGTTATATATATATACTCACACACACACACATATACATATACATATACATATATATATATATATATATATATATATATATATATATATATATATACACACAAACACACATACATATATATATAGATATAGATATATATATACACACACACACACACACACACACACATACATATATATATATATATATACATACATTGATTGGAGTAGCCGTGTTAGTCCAGAGATTTAGATATCAAAATAACAAGAGTATTGCATTGAGCAATGATACTTTTTTTATTGGACTAACTATACATTTATAAGTTGACAAGCTTTCGGAAGAGTTCCTTCCTTTATCAAGTCTAAAGCAATACTGACCAATTCAATGGAATTTACAGATTGTATCTTAAAACACAGAATAGCTAAGAAGACAGTGCAGGAAGAGGAGGAGGTGTCGTAAAAATCATGAGGGGGGCTTAGGTAACAGGCAGACAGTGTCCAGTGTAGGAGAACAGACAGGGGAAATATATAGCTTTACATAGAGCATATACTGACATAAAGTTATATATCAACATTGAATCAATATCTATAAAGATGTGAAATTGTATATACAGGGGGAATACAAAAGTTAAAAAAAGACAAAAGCGTGGACATAGGCTTACCTGTGTACCTATGTATAAAGAATGGGGAATATACAATGTAATTGACTAAATGAAAGTACATTACAAAACATTTTTATAATGTGTTAAGAATCCAGAGTCCACATTTAGTCCAGAATTAAACAGGTTGAAGTGCATTATCATTTTCATTTCAAAGGTTTTTCTTTCCATGGTGTTTTTGAAGTTGCCTCTGAGAATTTTGATTTTGAGGTTTTGGATGGAGTGGTCAGGTTGGGTGAAATGGTGACCAACAGGGGTGCAGTATTTTGTTTCACAGTGTTTTTTGATTGAGTGTCTGTGTAAGTTCATTCGAAGGTGCAGTTTTTGGCTTGTTTCTCCAATATAGCATCCCATTTCACATGCAGTGCAATGTATCATGTATACCACATTTGCAGATATACATGAATATGCCCTTTTAATGTTATAAGATTTATTATTGTGATTTGCTGTGCTGCTTTCACAAACGTGTTGACACAGTTTGCAGAGAGCTTTATAGCAGCACTTGGTTCCATTCTGAGTGTTCTTTTTCTCAAGGGGTAGCTTGCTATGTACCAGTTTCTGCTTTAGGTTAGGTGGTTGTCTGTATGCCAGGATTGGGGGTTTTGGAAAGATTTTTTTGAGTGTGGGATCCTCTAAGAGTAGTGGCTGTAAGTCTTTTATGATTTTTCATATCGCTTCCACAGCAGGGTTGTATTTGACTATTAGTGGGATACGTGATATGTTTTTCTTCTCCCTGTATTGTAGTAAGTGTTCACGTGGAGTATTGAGGGCAGAGTTAATTTTTTTATTTATAATCCTTGTTTTGTAACCTTTTTCTCTGAAATATTGGGACAGTGTGATGAGGTGTTTGTCACGGTCCTTGGTATCTGAGCAAATTCTGTGGTGTCTTGTAGCCTGACTGTAGATTATGGATTTTTTAATGTGATTGGGGTGGGAGCTGGAGCTGTGGCGGTAGCTGCATCTATCTGTTGGTTTCCTCCAATTGTATATATAATTTCACATCTTTATAGATATTGATTCAATGTTGATATATAACTTTATGTCAGTATATGCTCTATGTAAAGCTATATATTTCCCCTGTCTGTTCTCCTACAGTGGACACTCTCTGCCTGTTACCTAAGCCCCCCTCGTGATTTTTACGACACCTCCTCCTCTCCCTGCACTTTCTGTCTTCTTAGCTATTCTGTGTTTTAAGATACAATCTGTAAATTCAATTGAATTGGTCAGTATTGCTTTAGACTTGATAAAGGAAGGAACTCTTCCGAAAGCTTGTCAACTTATAAATGTATAGTTAGTCCAATAAAAAATTATCATTGCTCAATGCAATACTCTTGTTATTTTGAGATATATATATATACACACACACAAAATATAGCCCTTTACATTCAAACACTTTGTCATATACCATATACCTTTTAACCCTTATATAATTTTTTAAAAAATTAATATTTATCTGAATCATTTTTATCAGGTACTGAAATATATGAGTGTAACTCATTATTTTAATGTATTTATGTTGTGTTTAGTGCACAATTTTTTAACCCTTACACTTTACGCTAGGTCTTGACTCGCGCAAACCTGACGCACTAGTTTAGTTTGCGCTCAAGCTAACACATTTACTTTCAGCTTGTAATACGTGTGCAAGTTAGCATGGTCGCTATATTGGTTACAATAGTGAGCCACTTCTAATCTAGGCCTAAATACATTTCATGCACCTTCCTCTAATTATGGGTGGCACCATTTTGGAATTAAGGTTACACTGCATTTAACTGAAGGAGAGTGGCTGCCGCCTGCACATGTACAAATAGATCAGAACTGGAATGCAATGAATGCTAGATTTCAACATGGCGACACCCATGACTAGTGGGATGCAGGAAATAATCTTCATACTATGCTTATAAAAATAACTTAGTGTTCATTGACCCTTAAACGTTCATTATTTACAATTGGATAAAAACAAAAAAATATTCCAATTAATTTATATAGCAAGCTTACTTTTTTCTCTTGGTGTCACTTGTTACACTGCTGCCACATAATGTTCAAGACACAAGCACTGTCCTGCCAGCTCTCTAGAACAATGTTTTTCAACTCCAGTCATCAGAGCACACCAATGGGCTACATTTTCATGATATCTGAACTAGAGCACAGGTGAAATAATCAGCTGATCAGTAACCATGGTTACTACCCTGCTCTCACCTATCAACTGATTATTTCACCTGTGCTCTAGTTAAAGGGACACTGAACCCAATTTTTTTCTTTCATGATTTAGATAGAGCATGCCATTTTAAGCAACTTTCTTATTTACTCCTGTTATCAATTTTTCTTCATTCTCTTGCTTTCTTTATTTAAAAAAGAAGACATCTAAGCTTTTTTCTTGGTTCAGACTCTGGACAGCACTTTTTTATAGGTGGATGAATTTATCCACCAATCAGCAAGGACAACCCAGGTTGTTCACCAAAAATGGGCTGGCATCTAAACTTACATTCTTGCATTTCAAATAAAGATACCAAGAGAATGAAGAAAATTTGATAATAGGAGTAAATTATAAAGTTGCTTAAAATTTCATGCTCTATCTGAATCACAAAAGAAAAAATTTGGGTTCAGTGTCCCTTTAAGCTCTAGTTAAGCAATCATGAAAATCTTATTTGTTGGTGTGCCCTGAGGACTGGAGTTTAAAAACACTGCTCTAGAGGCACAAATATATTAAGTTTTTGCAGGGTATACAAAATTGAAGCTATTCAATCTTATTTAAAAAAACAAAACATATTATGTGATTCTAACAGTTTCAGAGCTTAGTCCTGATGTCCTCACATTTTTTTTTTAATGTCATGGGCTGAGCCTGGGACCACCCATAACACACCCTGGATACTCCCACTTCCCAGCAACCCTGCACACTGAATGACTGTGTTGATCATGGCTCCACCCAAATGATACATGCGGCTCTGCCCACAATTCCTCCCTCACACAACGCAAGCCTCTCAGATGTAGGATATGTTGGGATGTATTGAAAGCTATAAGCTTTTCAGAAGCATTTGTAGCTCATAATGCTCCATATACTTTACATAGGCACTATTCAATCAAAAAATATAATCTAGCAGTAAGGTGAAGTTACATGCTTTGGCCAAAATATGAAACTAAAACCCTCCTTTCAAGTATTTCAAGTACACCTCTGATAGTAGCCTGCATATAGAATGTGTGCTAGAGCATTTTGTTATTACGCTATTGCTTGCACAGAGGTGTGTGTTTAACCCCTGCAGTGTAATGCACTACACTACTGGTTTAGAGCTGAACATAGCAGGCGCCTGGCGCCTGTGCATTAAGCCGTTCTACATTGACTCACCAACCATAATCAATTCTTGGGCGAGTAATAGTGAATTGACAGCCACAGAGCTGATTTTACCTATATGTTTAGTCCCTTTATGAGAGTTAAACACAGAGTTATCGGCAAGCAAGAGCACAATAAAAAATTCATTTAGCACATAAGAGCATATTGCTCATGAATGTAACTTTATATATCTATTTTCAAATCGTTTCTAGAATGTTAAGTAGAATTCCAGAGGAAGAAAACAATGAACTAGGAAGAGTTTACTCTTTAGTCCTCTATCTTAGAAAAGAAAGACAGGTAACAAAAAATATCATAAAATATTTAACCCCTTAATGACCGCAAGTACCTGTATGGCACTAGTCGTTAAGGGTTTTTCAGGTCATAGTAGCGAGGGTCTTGCCGCGAGGGGCAATGACCTCCCTTCCGGCTGCAGACTTCCTGGAATAGCTATCAAAAAACAATCCCCATTCAAAGACAAGTGATGTACAGGGTACATTTCTAGTCATTAAGGAGTTAATACATTTTAGAAGAAAACATTATCTTTCTGAAAACATAGCAAAAGTATTTAATGTTTGAGGTTAGTAACTGTAGAAGGAGTTTGTGACATGAGTATTAAATATATGAAAACAATCTCCGGCACTAGTAGGGTGAATAAAGGAAGTGATATAAATCTATAATAAAGATGTGTATTTGGGCTTTAAATAAATGCAAATTCAACAATATTTTGCTGATTTGTCGAGTCATTTAATATATGAGCAGCCGAATACATTACTGGACAAAACGGATGAAAAATGAATGATTGCGTGACAAAATTAATTTGTTTATTCATTCATGCCATTTAGCGACAAAAAAAAGTGCAGGAATGGGGGAAAGGAGATATATTGTTTAATTAATAAGCACCTTTGTTTGTAATAATGTACAGGGGGTCTTACCATTCATTTGTGTATGGTCCCCTGTTCAATCCTGCTATAGTATTACTAATGACTGATGTTAGGGACAGCCGGTTAGGCACTAAATACTGGATTTTAGTCATACAGCGCCGCAGAATCTGTTGGCACTCTACAAATAACAGATAATAATAATAATACAGAGTTGTATGTTCTTTTAACATTGAAAAATAGGTTCTTTTAATTGTTAGAATACTATAGTGTGAGATTTTTGTTAATATTAATTGTCTATATTAGCTGTTCCTATTGGAAATAACGATAACAAATCTGAATCCAATATTAGGCCGAACTGAATGCCTGCATGATTGAAATTTCGACCAAACAATTTTTTTTCCCACTCTCAAACTTAAAGTGTATATACCTACATAAACAGTTGTACACGTGACTCCAGTGGCGTAGCGTGGGGGGGGCCACAGGGGCGGTTGCCCCGGGCGCAAAATTCTGAGGGGCGCAAAATGCTTGGCTCCCAGCCTCCCCAGTCCCCACCATCTCAAGACAGTAGACAGTCACAGTCCCACTCCCAGCGGCGCTACAGGGAGGCTAGAAAATCTGACAGGCGCCTGCGCCCAGCCGTGCTGTGTAATGATTTAATTATCATAATTTTATGAGTGTAATCCTATCCGACCGTTACCTGCTGTTAGACTAGTGTTTACGCCACTAGTTAGCACGGTCCACTCCCACTCCCAGCGCACATGTCAGGAGGGAGGAAGAAGTCAGAGCAGCAGAGCCAGAGTGGAGTCAGACTGACTAGCACGCCGCGCCCGCAATGATAAGGTAAGTAGTGTCAACAGAAATTACCAAACTCATCACCAGGTCCGTATCAGAACCAGACCACCAGTGCCACTGCCAGCCAGAATTATAATTAAATTATTATAGCCCCTGTTTTTGCCTGGGCCCTGGGGAATAGGGATTGGAAATGGCAACGCACGCAAAATGCAGCTTAGCTTCTACCGTTACCCACGTGACGTCGCAGGGCCAGCCGGCCAGCCAGCCAGTCAGTCAGCCAAGTTCCAAAGGACCCAGAGTCACTCTGAGCCAGCCAGCCAAATTCCAACTTCCAAAGGACCCAGAGTCTGAGCCAGCCAGCATGCCAGAGTGTGAGAGTAATCTATGCTGCTTTAAAGTGAAAGCTGGTTATTTTATTTAAAATTCATTTTTTAACCTGGGTAAAATAAATCATACAAGATGTATGTTTTACCCAGGTTAAAAATGAATTTAAAAAAAAATAATAACTGGCTTTCACTTTAAAGCAGCATAGATCACTCTCACACTCTGGCATGCTGGCTCACATGTATTTTAAAAATGAAATCCCATGTTTAAATATTAAACCATAAAAAATGTAATTGTTAAGTTATATAATGTACTTACTTAATGTATATAATAAAGTAATGGCTGCCTGCAACCATATTGAATCCTAATTTTTAAGGATGAATGTAGAGTTTAGAATTATATATATATATATATATATATATATATATATATATACTATATATTTTTGTTGTTAAAATAAAGCTTTGTTTGTTTTAAAACAAAAACCTGTCTCCTAAGTTGTTGAGCTGTCTCCTAGATTCAAAGCAAATTTGCCAATCCCTACTGTACTGGTGGAAGAGACTCAGTCAGTGCTAATGGATTAGGGGGGCGCAATTCTTGCCTTGCCCTGGGCGCTGAGAAGCCACGCTACGCCACTGCGTGACTCACAGGGTATCCGAGTAAGAGGAGTCCCCATATCTTAGCAAGTACTATTATCTAACAAAAGTAATCAGTACATAATCACATATACATCTACAACACAATGCTGTACTATAAAGGCTATATATAAAACAGTTTAAATAGCTAACAACAGGAGGTGATGGTGTGAATATCCCATCTTACTGTTCACGGGTAAATGCCAGGGACTCTGGGGCCAAACCAACGCACGAGTTCCATCGTTGTTTAGGTATGCTGACGGTTCTGACCGACCATGTCTTTGCAACAAATCCCCAACAAGCTTGAGATATTCCTGGGATCTGTAAACCCAGCTTTCAACAGCTGGGCATCCTTTGTGCTCATGGCTTGGATCTGATTACGATCTGTAAAACTTAGCCATTTTTTACCAGACGTGTTTCTCTTATCGGCTTGGCGGAATTCAGCCACTGCATCTCTGCAAATTTGTTGTGGCCTATCTTCAGGCTCCGAATCCTTGACGATTTCAGCCAGCGTCACAATGCCATAGCCTTCTCTATTGCAAGCGAAAGTATAGCAGGCTTGTTTATCGTGTTCAATCTCCACCTGCACTGATAGTTCCCTTGTACTCGGTAGGAACAAACAGCTCTTGGACGCAGATTTAGAAGGGATCTCCTCTCTTTCAAAGCTCTCAGTCTGGGATCCAGTCTCTAGGGTAGCGTTGTGTTCTTTTTGAAACTCGGCATTAAATTGAGTAGCAGGTGTCGCTGTATCAATGTTGTGCTCTTCCAAACTTATTTGCTCTGGATCGTTCTGTGTGGTTTCCAGTATCTGTGGGTAACTTGCTTTAAGCCTAGAAGTGCAAATACAACCCCATTATCTTGCTAGGTGGTCAGAAAGGCTTCTTAGCTGGTCTTCTAGTAGTCTGTTTATAGCATCTAGTAGCATTGTATCTGCAGGATCCATTCTGTTACCATATATTTGTGGTTTTCTCTTAGGCTTTTTCAGTGGTCTCCCACTAACTTGGTACATGAACATCTAAAAACTTACAGTCCAACTGAGACTGTCATACCCAGGTAACCGGGGGGGGGTGACGAGGTCCCATAGGTAGGCCGCCGACAGAGGCCTCGTCGGTCCAGATCAGCACTCCAGGGTCATTGTTTCAGCAAACAGGTATTGATCTGTTCAGAAAATTAAACTACACTTATGAGTAGTCTTATTTCTCCAAGATGCTGCCTTTAGCTGTTGGTAATTAGCGGATTCCCCAGTTCTCACCCAGACCTTCTAATATTGCGACCTGTCTCAGACGCTGCCTAGACATGCCCCCCTTTGACCAAATAATTTAAAATATCCAAAACAAATCTTTCGGATGAAAGAAAATTTTCACATCAGCACATGTCTTATCTATTATAGGGATGATTAACCATTGCACTTTTGCAGCTTACAAGCAAATAATGTGAGAGAAGAGATGTGCCAATCATAGTGGTGTTGCAGGGCTACTGAGATCAGACAGATTCTGCCACTGAGGTCAGAGTGTATATTTGTAAAACTCAGAGCTCTATAAATATTCACTGCTAGAGTTTTATGACTGAATATATGGGAACCAGATGGTTTTTCTTGCTCCCAGCATCTTCAAACAAGTGGAGAGAAGCAGCGGTGTTGGGCAAGATATGAAGCAGTAAATGTAAGATGTATTTTGAGAGGAAATGTTGTTGACTGTGTCTAGTTGAGCATACACGCTCACTATAAGAGATCCCCTAACTGGATCTAAAATAAATAGTAAAGTGAAAACACATAGAGGCGCCTAAGGCTAAAGTATGCAAACAGGAAAATGAATGCAATAAAGGTTAATCTCAATAGATCTTAGGAATAAATCTGTAAGCTCTAGGGGTATATACCTATAGATTAAAAATGATATGAGTTAAAACTGATTAAAACATATATTTAATAATAACATGAAGACATAAAAACATGGAAGACAAAAAGAGGATATATGGGTTGGGATGTGGGAAGAAAAATACCAGGCGAAGCTGGATGTGGCTATTACTAAACAGAAATGTGCAAAAAGGTGCACATAAATAAATGTCTTTAGAACACCTAGGTGTGTAAAAATGATGTGTACACATGAAAAATAGAAAAAATGTGTTATAAAATGGTGTCCAAATTTCAAATAATGGATAAATCCTAATAACAAAAAGGTCCACTAGATCCGTATCCCTGGAGTGGTCACAGTGATCCTAAGAATGTTATAATAATCCTAAATGAAGTGTGAAGAAACTGTTGAAAAAAATAAAAAATAAAAATGATGTAGGTCAATGGGAATACCTGAAAGGCGAACAGAAAAAATGAAAGGTGCAAAATATCATCTGAAAGGGGGAGTATATTGAAAAACTACTCACCAATAATGTTTAGACGAACCCTGGGGAAAAAATACAAGCCTCATAAATCCTGATTTGGGTTTGATCAACGCGTTTCAGCTCTTGAGAGGGCCTTTTTCAAGATACATTGAGGCTATTGTATGATGAGAATATAAATGGTCTCTTGACCAATGGGATTCGAACCATGTCATCCCGCAAAAAAACGGCCGTTTTGTTACCACCTAATGTTTTAAAATGTGTATATGCGCTGTGATGACGTCACTTCCGGTATACGTTAAATCATTTTCAGTTTATACATCACATACGGTTTGGCGTAATTATCTCACTTCCGGTTTAGCGGATTGAGTGAAAGGAATCCAAATTTATTTAGGGCAAACTGGGGTAAAGATTAATGTCAAATGAAGATACACAAATGGCATCAGTATTAGGTATAGACAGAAATACATCTTACAAATAGGAACTACTATTCCTGTATTTGTGAAAAGCTACTTTAATAGACTAAAGTTAAAAGTTAAAAAACGGCTAATAGTAAAGGTTCTGGAATTGAGATACAAATATCTCTATGAAAAAATGGGGATTGCACTATATGTGGTATCCCATCAGATTATGGCCGATTCTGTATATTTTAAACCTATTGAAGAACTATTAAAAAACTATAAAAAACTATTAAAAAACTATATAACCAATTTTTTAAAAGTTAGATAAAAGATATTAAATAAAATTAAATTCTCGATTTTAGACTTGTATTTTCCTTAGCGTTAGTACATCAAAAATTCATTAAAAAAAATGAATAGACAATTCATAAAAAGATGAGAGATATATCTGAGATTTTATAAGCTACTCGAAGAATGGAGTAAAACAGGAATAAACAATAAAGGATATATAAACATAAAGAATAAAGCAAAAGAAAGAGAATGATGACTGGGTGTGGATGATGCTTGTCTCTTAAACTTATCCAGGTCATCTAAAAAATATAAAAATATATGTATATTCAATATTAAAAAGACTAGATACTATATAGGTCTCTGTTATGAAAACTAAATGTTAGTACGAACATACATACATTATGGATTCTAAAACTGGACCTGAGGATCTGGGTCTTATACATACTGGTGGCCTAATATATGTGAACTAAATCTAATCTAGAAGTCTCTAAAACAGTACAAAAGAGTAATTAATACAAGAGGTAGGATTGTGATTATATTATAATCAGAATAGATGGACAACTTTGAAATTGGCGTTGAGGCCTTTAGGGTAAATGCAATCAAGATTGAATATCCATTGAAGTGGGCAGTATGAGCAGAGACTCTATGCTTACTTATAAACCAAAGGCTGTTAACATCACAAAGAGATAGACATACCCTTTATCACAGTACAATGAGAGAAGAGGTACCATTGAGAACATCATAAAGAAACGTTGGCACCTATTAAAAGAAGATGACATTATAGGTGAACATCTGAAAGATAAGCCACAATTCATCTATCGAAAAGCGATAAATCTTAAAACTATTCTAGCCCCCAGTGTCCCTACAAACAAGAAAAATTCAAACAGTTTGGACATTATGGGCAATAGACTTAAATGTTTCTATCCATGCCACCTATTCAAGGCTTGAGAACATGCAAAAAAAGACTGATACCTTTAAAGCTAAGACTACTAATGAACTAATTCACCTTACGGATAAATGTGTTAGTTATAAAACAAGAGTGTGGATGCAGGCTGCAATACGTTGGGCAAACCACACATGTATTAAAAGACAGGATCAGAGAGCACCTCCTACAAATAAAATGGAAAAAAGCCGATCTACCCATCTATAAACATTTCAGAGATAAACAAGATGGCAGTAACACTAGCTTCAAATATATGGGCATTATTAAAGTAGCCAATTATTAGAGAGGAGGTGACATAGAACAGACAATGCTTAGTGTAGAATCCAAATGGATATTCAATCTGCATTGCATTTACCCTAAAGGCCTTAACGCCAATTTTGAAGTTGTCCATCTATTCTGATTAGAATATATTTGCAATCCCACCTCTTGTATTAATTACTCTTTTGTACTGTTTTAGAGACTTCTAGATTAGATTTAGTTCACATATATTAGGCCACCAGTATGTATAAGCCCCAGATGCTCAGGTCCAGTTTTAGAATTCATAATGTATGTATGTTCGTACTAAAGTTTTGTTTTCATAACAGAGACCTATATAGTATCTAGTCTTTTTTAATATTGAATATACATATATTTTCTATATTTTTTAGGTGACCTGGATAAGTTTTAGAGACAAGCATCATCCACACCCAGTCATCATTCTCTTTCTTTTGCTTTTTTCTTTATGTTTAGATATCCTTTATTGTTTATTCCTTTTTTACTCCATTCTTAGAGTATCTTATAAAATGTCAGACATATCTCTCATCTCTTTATGAATTGTCTATGAATTTCTTCATGGAATTTTTTATGAACGAACGCTGGGGAAAATACAAGTCTAAAATCCAGAATTTTATTTTATTTAATATCTTTTATCTAACTTTTAAAAAAATGTGTTATATAGTTTTTTAATAGTTTTTTTTATAGTTTTTTTAATAGTTCTTCAATAGGTTTAAAATACACAGAATCCTCCATAATCTGATGGGATACCACATATAGTACAATCTCCCTTTTTTTCATAGAGATATCTATATCTCAATTCCATGACCTTTACTATTAGCCATCTTTTAACTTTAGTCTATTAAAGTAGCTTTTCACAAATACAGGAATAGTAGTTCCTATTTGTAAGATGTATTTCTGTCTATACCTAATACCAATGCAATTAGTGTATCTGCATTTGACAATAATCTTAACCCCAGTTTGCCCTAAATAAATATGGATCCCTTTCTACTCAAGCCGCTAAACTGGAAGTGAGATAATTATGTCAAATCGGAAGTGAGGTATAAACCAGAAATGGCGTAACATATACCGGAAGTGACATCATCACGCCGCATATACAGATTTTAAAACAATAGGCGGTAACAAAACGGCCGTTTTTTGGCGGGATGACATGCTACGAATCCCATTGGTCAAGAGACCATTTATATTCTCATCATACAATAGCCTCAATGTATCTTGAAAAAGGCCCTCTCAAGGGTTGAAATGCATTGATCAAACCCAAACCAGGATTTATGAGGCTTGTATTTTGCCCCCAGGGTTCATCTAAACATTATTGGTGAAAAGTTTTTTAATATACTCCACCTTTTAGAAGATATTTTGCACCTTTCGTTTTTTCTGTTTGCCTTTCAGGTATTTCCATTGACCCACATCATTTTTATTTTTTATTTTGTCAACAGTTTCTTCACACTTCACTCAGGATTATTATAACATTCTTAGGATCACTGTGACCACTCCAGGGATACGGATCAAGTTGACCTTTTTGTCATTAGGATTTATCCATTATTTGAAATTTGGACACCATTTTATAACACATTTTTTCTATTTTTCATGTGTACACATCATTTTTACACACCTAGGTGTTCTAAAGACATTTATTTATGTGCACCTTTTTGCACATTTCTGTTTAAATAGCCACATTCAGCTGCGCCTGGTATTTGGCTTCCCACTTCCCAACCCATTTATGCTCTTTTTGTCTTCCATGTTTTTATGTCTTCATGCTATTATTAAATATATGTTTTAATCAGTTTTAACTCACATCATATTTAATCTATAGGTATATACCCAATTTACAGATTTATTCCTCAGATCTATTTATTGTATTCATTTTCCTGTTTGCATACTTTAGCCTATAGAAATCCATGCAGCCCTTGATGGGATTATATTTAAATCTCTATTATTTACTGACTGATTGCTATTTGTGAATCAGAGATTTATAATAAATTCCTTCTTACAGCAGTAAATGGTTAGACCAGTAAGGAACTTCTGAGCCCTGTTGTGTTACTTCCCTGTATATATTAACCTCATCCCTCCAACCCCATAAACCCTAACCTCACTAGCCCAACACCAACTAGCAGAGACGCCCTTACTATTTCTGGGGCCCTAGGCAAGACAAATTTGTGGGGCCCCACAGCCCAAAGCTCTTATTCGCCCCTGTATGCATATTACCCTGTATGCATACAAGCCGGCCCATTTTTAGTTCAGAGCCCGGGTAGCGCTTGCTTACTGATATATAAATGTAGCTATCAATCAGCAAGCGCTACTCAGGTGCTGAGCCAAAATAGGCCGGCTCTAAAGCTTACATTCCTGCTTTTTCAAATAAAGATACCAAGAGAACGAAGAAAATGCAATAATAGGAGTAAATTAGAAAGTTGCTAAAAATTGCTGCTCTATCTGAATCATGGGTTTTATGTATTTATTGTTTTTTAAAGGGACATAATACTGGTATTTTGATTTAGCAAAACTGTAAAAAACTGACAGGAAAATATCACCTGAGCATCTCTATGTAAATTTCTTCACCTCGCCAGAGTAAGTGTTGTGTAAACAATTATACTTCACCTGCTGTCCAGCTGCAAGTTGAAAAAAAAACAACAATAGCCAATCAGCATCAGCAGTGCTGAGGTAATGCTTTGCCTTTGCTGTAATCTCATGAGATTTCAACAATGCAGTAAATGCTATTGCATAGCCTTTCTATTATGTATTTGTTGGCTACTCAGCTCTACTGTATTTAATGGTCGTTTAAATGTTTTGCTTTGTAAGAAACAAACATTGCTCTCCACCCTGGCACTCCACATAATTTGAGTTGTAAGGCAATACTTGCAGATTTCCCTGCTACTATGGCCATTTAACACTACCTAGAACTCTCTATAGTTGCTGGCACAAAATTCTGCTTAAAGGGACATGATAGGAAACCACAAATTTTTCCTCCATGATTCAGAAAGAGTGTGCAATTTTAAACATTTAACCCCTTGATTGCTAATGACGAATCTGAGCCGTCACAGAGTTTCCCACTCTGGTGCTAATGATGGCTCAGAGCCATCACTAGCACTCTCCCACCTTGAGGGAGATCTGGGGGCTCACACCCGCTCCTACCCCGGGCCTGCATAGTGACAGGCATCGCGGGGGCTTCACGTTATGGGCGGTGATGTCACACACAATAACGTGATGACGTCACCATGCAACTTTATTTATACTTAACAATGTTAAGAATAGGAGCAGGGGACATGCAGCTACAGACCCCCAAGACCCACCTAAACCCACCTAATCGCCTAACCTTTCCAACAGTGTAAGTCTTAGGGATCCGGAAAAAAAAAGTTAAAAAAAAATTTGTTCAAAAAATAAAAAAAAAACTTAAAAAATCTTAGCACCCAGGTCGGAAAGTGTTTAGCACTCAAAGGGTTAAACACCAATCAACAAGCACTACCCAGGTGCTGAACCAAAGATGAGCTGGTTCGTAAGCTTACATTGTTGCTTTTGCAAATAAAGATACCAAGAGATCAAAGAAAAATTAATAATAGGAGTAAATTAGAAAGTTGCTTAAAATTGATGCTATATCTGAATCATGAAAGTAAAAAATGATTGGGTTCAGTGTCCCTTTAACTGACAACATTCACACATTATAACATTCGACTTACTCTTCCACACAAGTATATCACACACGCAAAAGGGCTCACACACATAGGGGCATATGTATCAAGCTCCGAATGGAGCTTGAAGCCCCGTGTTTCTGGCGAGCCTGCAGGCTCGCCAGAAACAGCAGTTATGAAGCAGCGGTCACAAAGACCGCTGCTCCATAACCTGTCCGCCTGCTCTGAGCAGACAGACAGACATCGCCAGAAATCAACCAGATTGAGTACGATTGGGTTGATTGACACCCCCTACTGGCGGCTGATTGGCTGCATCCAGTATTCAACCAGACAGTCAAGCATTTTAGCAGGTTGTCCAATAAACCCTATACAAAAATTCTGGATATTTAAATATCCAGTATTTGTAAAGTCCCCTAACTGTTAGCTAAATGAAAATGGCCTTCTAGGCCTCAATGCATTAAAAATATGGTTCAAAAAGAGGTATGTTCTATTATATATGTTACAGGCAACCATGGTGGTGTTAAATCATTGTGGTGTGTGTTCCTGGCAGTCAAGGGGGTTACATCACTACTGCATATATGTGTTACTGGCAACCAAGGGGATAAAATGACTGCTCAGTTGCGAAAAATATGTGTGGTGGGATCAAGGAAGGGGCCAAAGGTTGAACTTTTTTGGGTCATTGTGAGACCCCAGCATGTCCAGTCCCCTATAGGAGCACAGCTGGCTCCCCTATACTGAGCAGAAACTGGTGCTGATCCAATAAGCAGCGCTAATCACATGACCCAGCTGTACAACTAGCATTGTTGACTGGATCAGCAGCACTATCTGCAGCCAACAGTTGTTAGTGGGACCCAAGCATTACTTTTACTATGTGTGTAACCCCTTTGCGGCAGTTAAACCCATATGCTGGATTGCTAGTCCTAAAATAACATAGTCTAATGAATTAGAACAAATCATTTTTCAACTATAACGGCCCTTTAATGAAAAATAGAAAATAAATATTCTTTAGAATGGATTTCCTCTTTATAAGGTGTTAATCATTCACACATAACAGAACGCTATTCCAGAACAGTAACACATTCAAATTATTCCAGCATAGTGAACAACCTTGTGCCAAAATCAATGTTCTTAAAGGGACAGTCTACTTCAGAATTAATTTTTTTTAAAGATAGATAATCCTTTTATTACCCATTCCCAAGCTTTGCATAACCAACACCGTTATAATAATATACTTTTTACCTCTGTGATTACCTTGTATCTAAGCCTCTGCAGACTGCTCCTTATCTCAGTTATAATAATATACTTTTTACCTCCGTGATTACCCTGTATCTAAGCCCCTGCAGACTGCCCCCTTATCTCAGTTATATTAATATACTTTTTACCTCTGTGATAAACTTGTGTCTAAGCCTCTGCAGACTGCCCCTTATCTCAGTTATATTAATATACCTTTTACATCTGTGATTACCTTGTATTTAAGCCTCTGCAGACTGCTCCCTATCTCAGTTATATTAATATACTTTTTACCACTGTGATTACCTTGTATCTAAGCCTCTGCAGACTCCCCCTTATCTCAGTTATATTAATATACTTTTTACCTCTGTGATTACCTTGTATCTAAGCCTCTGCAGACTTCCCCTTATCTCAGTTATATTAATACACTTTTTACCTCTGTGATAACCCTGTATCTAAGCATCTGCAGACTGCCCCTTATCTCAGTTATATTAATATAATTTTTACCTCTGTGATTACCCATTATCTAAGCCTCTGCAGACTGCCCCTTATCTCAGTTATATTAATATACTGTTTACATCTGTGATTACCCTGTATCTAACCCACTGCAGACTGCCCCCTTAGCTCAGTTATATTAATATACTTTTTACCTCTGTGATTACCTTGTATCTAAGCCTCTGCATACTGCCCCTTATCTCAGTTATATTAATATACTGTTTACATCTGTGATTACCCTGTATCTAACCCTCTGCAGACTGCCCCCTTAGCTCAGTTATATTAATATACTTTTTACCTCTGTGATTACCTTGTATCTAAGCCTCTGCATACTGCCCCTTATCTCAGTTATATTAATATACTTTTTACCTCTGTGATTACCTTGTATCTAAGCCTCTGCAGACTGCTCATTCTCTCAATTATATTAATATACTTTTTACCTCTGTGATTACCCTGTATCTAAGCCTCTGCAGCCTGCCCCCGTATCTCAGTTATATTAATATACTTTTTACCTCTGTGATTACCTTGTATCTAAACCTCTGCACACTGCCCCTTATCTCAGTTATATTAATATACTTTTTACCTCTGTGATTACCCTGTATCTAAGCCTCTGCAGACTGCCCCTTATCTCAGTTATATTAATATACTGTTTACATCTGTGATTACCCTGTATCTAACCCTCTGCAGACTGCCCCTTATCTCAGTTATATTAATATACTGTTTACCTCTGTGATTACCTTGTATCTAAGCCTCTGCAGACTGCTCCTTATCTCAGTTATATTAATATACTTTTTACCTCTGTGATTACCTTGTATCTAAGCCTCTGCAGCCTGCCCCCATATCTCAGTTATATTAATATACTGTTTACCTCTGTGATTACCCTGTATCTAAGCCTCTGCAGACTGCCCTTTTTCTCAGTTATATTAATATACTTTTTACCTCTGTGATTACCTTGTATCTAAGCCTCTGCAGACTACCCCTTATCTCAGTTATATTAATATACATTTTACCTCTGTGATTACCCTGTATCTAAGCCTCTGCAGACTGCTCCTTATCTCAGTTATATTAATATACTTTTTACCTCTGTGATTACCTTGTATCTAAATCTCTGCAGACTGCCCCTTATCTCAGTTATATTAATATACTTTTTACCTCTGTGATTACCCTGTATCTAAGTCTCTACAGACTGCTCCTTATCTCAGTAATATACTGTTTACCTCTGTGATTACCCTGTATCTAAGCCTCTGCAGACTGCCCCCTTATCTCAGTTATATTAATATACTTTTTACCTCTGTAATTACCTTGTATCTAAGCCTCTGCAGACTGCTCCTTATCTCAGTTATATTAATATACTTTTTACCTCTGTGATTACCTTGTATCTAAGCCTCTGCAGACTGCCCCCTTAGCTCAGTTATATTAATATACTGTTTACCTCTGTAATTACACTGTATCTAACCCTGTGCAGACTGCCCCTTATCTCAGTTATATTAATATACTTTTTACCTCTGTGATTACTTTGTATCTAAGCCTCTGCAAACTGGTCCTTATCTCAGTTATATTAATATACGTTTAACCTCTGTGATTACCTTGTATCTAAGCCTCTGCAGACTGCCCCTTATCTCAGTTATATTAATATACTTTTTACCTCTGTGATTATCTTGTATCTAAGCCCCTGCAGACTGCCCCCTATCTTAGTTCTTTTGATAGTCTTGCATTTTAGCCAATCAGTGCTGACTCATAAATAACCCCACAAGAGTGAGCAAAATGTTATCTATATGACACACATGAGCTAGTGCTGTCTAGCTGTGAAAAACTGTCAAAATTCACTGAGATAAGAGGCAGCCTTCCAGGCTTAGAAATTAGTATATCAGCCTACCTAGGTTTAGCCTTCAACAAAGAATACCAGAAAAACAAAGCAAATGTGATGATAAATGTAAACTGGAATGTTGTTTAAAATTGCTGCCCTATCTGAATCATGAAAGGTTAATTTTGACTAGATAGTCCCTTTAATTCTGCTAAACCTTAAATCCCCCAGGAAGTCTTTCTAGAAAAAGTAATATGTGTGCTAATTAAAGTAAGTCGGTAGCCTGCTGCTCCAATGCAAAAAGAATTCCTAATAAGATTTATATAAACTATTTCAAAAACTCTGCTAATGATCAATTGCCCTTCCTTTATTTACTTAAGTCAAACCGAGTGAGATAAGGAGAATTCCAACACTGGGTCTGGAAAGCAAAAAAGGGTCATTATGGAAATAACAGGAGTTACAGGAAATACTGCTGTAAAAATATTTTGTAATGTTTTGAAAATACAACATGAACATTTTTATTCTGCGTTGATTCTGGTACCATTAACCACTTGTACAATCAGTTAACATTTGCTTAGTAGATCTGCTATTTTGCTTCCCATCAAACAGGACTGGGAACTGAGAGCGTGAGAATTAGTTGCTTATTGTGTAAATTGGTATTTGTGATATTTATGCACAATTGTAATTTGTTTCGCCAATTGTTTGTGTTGGCAAAGGCAGTTTTTACTGATTTGTAATACAAACAGCCTGCTCTCTAAATTCTATTAACTTGTATCAGATTCTGGCTTTAATGACTTAAAGGGACAGGAAACCCCAAATTTTTCTTTCATGGTTTGGATAGAACATACAATTTAAACAACTTTCCAATTTACTTCCATTATCAAATTTGCTTTGTACTCTTGTTATCTTTTGCTGAAGGAACAGCATTGCTCAACTGGCTGCAAGATGAACACATCAAGTCAGCCAATCACAAGAAACAAATGTGTGCAGGCACCAATTAGCAGCAGCTCCCACTAGTGTATGATATCTGCGTATTCTTTTTCAACATGGATATCAAGAGAACAAAGCACATTTGAAAATAGAAGTTAATTTAAAAGTGTCTTAAAATGACATGCAAGTTTATTTTTACTTTCCTATCCCTTTAAAGTGATGGAAAGCCAAGTGCCATAATAAAGAGCATGTCCAAAAATATTTGTTAAAACTTTTTTTTCCTACCTTTAAAGTGTACATTTCTACTGCATTATGAAGCTGGCTATTGCGCTACCCCCCCCCCCCCCCCCAGCCTCCCTAGCTAGTCATTTTGTTCCCACTCTGCACAATCCTCCAATTAAAAGCAATGTCATCTGGCTCACTGTTTTCTATTACGAAGCTTGAAGGGAAAAACACGCATGTGCACCTCTGCCTTTTTTACAAGAATCTTCTAGCCAATAACGTTCATCTTAACATCATATGATATAAAAAAGCATGTGCATGAACGGCTCACACACACATGATAAAACACTGAATCGTAGCTATTATTACAATTCAGTGTTTACTAGTGTGACGCGACTGAAAGATTAGCGCATGCACCGCACGGAAAATAGTGTGGACAGGGGGCACGTATCGAGTGACAGTGCCTATTGACCTGTCCGTCATTTACCTTCCCCTGCCCAATTCTGTGACATGCAGAGAAGACCAACCCACTGTGGATGTCAGAATTGCAGACTTGGAATTCTAGGTGGGCGGAGGGAAGGTACTTGACGGACAGGTTTGAAAAATAGTTATATTTAACTAAACCTTATAATTTAAAAATTATAATGTGAATCAAGTGAGCACACCATAGACAAGTTAAAGGGATGTTAAAATCAAAATGTAATTCCTCATAAACCAACGGCTGGATTACTGAAACTCAAAAATATTAGCTATATTTTGTGTTATCAGTGTAATTCTTTGTAAAAAAACCTGGCACCTGGATCCGATGATATCCTATTTGCTCTGGGCTAATTGACACCTAGCTGTCAATGTGAAATCTGTCGTTGAATAAGTTTGTGACCAGAGCGCCTGACCTGATGGAGGCTAGGATACAGTCAATGGAATACTAAATGTAGAGATCCTTTAAAAGTGTAGCAAATTTAATACATATCACTTAAAATCTTACAAAGTTATAATCTTTTTAGTTGTGTAGCGAATTTAATACATAATCTTAAAATCTTACAAGGTTAACCAAATTATAAAAGCACAGATCCATGCGCACATAAACAGTTAAAATACTTAAAACAGATCATTCTAAACTTCTAGGCAAAAAGTATTCAACACTTAAAGGGACATGAGACCCACATTTTTTCTTTCATGATTTAGAAAGAGAATGCAATTTTAAACATCTTTCTAATTTACTTCTATTATCTAATTTGTTTTATTCTCTTGATATTCTTTGCTGAAAAGCATATCTAGATATGATCAGTAGCTGCTGATTGGTTGCTGCACATAGAAGCCTCGTGGGATTGGCTCACCATGTGCAATGCTTTTTCTTCAACTAAGGATATCTAAAAAATGAAGCAAAATAAATAATAGAAGTAAATTGTAATGTTGTTTAAATTTCTATTCTCTATCTGAATCATGAAAGAAAGATTTTGGGTTTAGTGGCCCTTTAAGCAGAAAAGTTTAAAACAGTACAATGCCTGATGTAAGGGTGCTTAGCTTCTATGCATGAGATTGGTTATTTATGTGAATCTTCAGTAAAAGGCCTGTGAGAGGCCGAAACGCATTGACCGACTTATAACTGGTGCATGAGATTGGTTATTTATGTGAATCTTCAGTAGAAGGCCTGTGAGAGGCCAAAACGCATTGACCGACTTATAACTGGTGCATGAGATAGGTTATTTATGTGAATCTTCAGTAGAAGGCTTGTGAGAGTCTGAAACGCATTGACCAATGTATAACTGGTGCATAAGATTGGTTATTTATGTGAATCTTCAGTAGAAGGCCTGTGAGAGGCCGAAACGCATTGACCGACTTATAACTGGTACATGAGATTGGTTATTTATGAGAATCTTCAGTAAAAGGCCTGTGAGAGGCCGAAACACATTGACCAACTTATAACTGGTGCATGAGATTGGTTATTTATGGGAATCTTCAGTAGAAGGCCTGTGAGAGGCCAAAACGCATTGACCAACTTATAACTGGTGCATGAGATTGGTTATTTATGTGAATCTTCAGTAGAAGGCCTGTGAGAGGCCAAAACGCATTGACCGACTTATAACTGGTGCATGAGATAGGTTATTTATGTGAATCTTCAGTAGAAGGCTTGTGAGAGGCTGAAACGCATTGACCAATGTATAACTGGTGCATAAGATTGGTTATTTATGTGAATCTTCAGTAGAAGGCCTGTGAGAGGCCGAAACGCATTGACTGACTTATAACTGGTGCATGAGATTAGTTATTTATGTGAATCCTCAGTAGAAGGCTTGTGAAAGGCCGAAACGCATTGACCGACTTATAACTGGTGCATGAGATTGGTTATTTATGTGAATCTTCAGTAAAAAGCCTGTGAGAGGCCAAAACGCATTGACTGACTTATAACTGGTGCATGAGATTGGTTATTTATGTGAATCTTCAGTAGAAGGCCTGTGAGAGGCCGAAACGCATTGACCGACTTATAACTGGTGCATGAGATTGGTTATTTATGTGAATCTTCAGTAGAAGGCCTGTGAGAGGCCGAAACGCATTGACCGACTTATAACTGGTGCATGAGATTGGTTATTTATGTGAATCTTCAGTAAAAGGCCTGTGAGAGGCCGAAACGCATTGACCGACTTATAACTGGTGCATGAGATTGGTTATTTATGTGAATCTTCAATAAAAAGCCTGTGAGAGGCCAAAACGCATTGACTGACTTATAACTGGTGCATGAGATTGGTTATTTATGTGAATCTTCAGTAAAAAGCCTGTGAGAGGCCAAAACGCATTGACTGACTTATAACTGGTGCATGAGATTGGTTATTTATGTGAATCTTCAGTAAAAGGCCTGTGAGAGGCCGAAACACATTGACCGACTTATAACTGGTGCATGAGATTAGTTATTTATGTGAATCTTCAGTAGAAGGCTTGTGAGAGGCCGAAACGCATTGACCGACTTATAACTGGTGCATGAGATTGGTTATTTATGTGAATCTTCAGTAAAAAGCCTGTGAGAGGCCGAAACGCATTGACCGACTTATAACTGGTCAGCCTTAGTCTAATACACACTATATTTAAAAACGCTCTACACTATTTTAATTATTTTCCACAGAAGGCTTCACCAAAGACCCTCACAGTCTTCAGGGAACCTGAAAACCCCAAATGAGCTCTCAGCAGTAGGACTGCAGATTCTCACCACTAAGACTTTTTAAAAGGAATTGAACACATTTTTTTAAATATTTTTTTATTTTTTTAACACAGGCTGTGTTTTTGCTTTTTTTATTATACCACGTTTATAAACATCATTTTTTATCTTTTTCCATTTTTATTTTTATTTTTCACCATTGGACACAGTTGCAGTGCACAATTTTTTCACTATAAGAAGTGTATATTCTGCACACTATAGGAACTTCATAGAGATTAAACATCTTGTACACAATAGGAGTGGTATAGGTGAATAGGTGATAAGGTCCATCTGCATCAGTTATAGCATCTCACAAAAGATCTCATGCATAGAAGCTAAGCACCATCAGGCATTGTACTGTTTTAAAACTTTTCTGCTTAAGTGTTGAATACTTTTTGCCTAGAAGTTTAGAATGATCTGTTTTAAGTATTTTAACTGTTTATGTGCGCATGGATCTGTGCTTTTATAATTTGGTTAAACTTGTAAGATTTTAAGATTATGTATTAAAGTCGCTACACAACTAAAAAGATTATAACCTGATTTTAAGTGATATGTATTAAATTTGCTACACTTTTAAAGGATCTCTACATTTAGTATTCCACCGACTGTATCCTAGCCTCCATCAGGTCAGGCGCTCTGGTCATAAACTTATTCAACTGTTATCAGTGTAATCAATAGCAATTTCTATTTCTGCGCTAGTGTAGGTGTGTGCACTAACATCTGCATGTAGCGTAGTGCTGGGGCACTAAATCGCTTACATAATATAATACTAAGGGACGTGCAATAAATTCACGTTGGATGTCGCTCGACTGGTTCGCAAGGAGTGGATCTCTTCATGTAGTTATGTGCATACTATTTTAATGAAAATTAAAGGGACAGTATACTATAAAATTGCTTTTCCCTTAATATCTTTCCAATTACTTTTTTTACCATATGCAGAGTATAAAATTTATGAGATTTGTTTTTTAAGGCTTATTTGTGTCTATGATTTAGCTGATTTTGTGTTTTGAAGCCACAACCTAATAAAATGGGTTGAGCTTGTAGGTATAATCAGATCTCATTACTTTATCACATTGTGTACATATACATGTGTCTTTATCTTATATCTGTAGGTATAATCAGATCTCATTACTGTATCACATTATGTACATATACATGTGTATTTATCTTATATCTGTAGGTATAATCAGATCTCATTACTTTATCACATTGTGTACATATACATGTGTCTTTATCTTATATCTGTAGGTATAATCAGATCTCATTACTGTATCACATTGTGTACATATACATGTGTCTGTATCTTATATCTGTAGATATAATCAGATCTCATTACTGTATCACATTGTGTACATATACATGTGTCTGTATCTTATATCAGTAGGTATAATCAGATCTCATTACTGTATCACACTGTGTACATATACATGTGTCTTTATCTTATATCTGTAGGTATAATCAGATCTCATTACTGTATCACACTGTGTACATATACATGTGTCTTTATCTTATATCTGTAGGTATAATCAGATCTCATTACATTATCACACTGTGTACATATACATGTGTCTGTATCTTATATCTGTAGGTATAATCAGATCTCATTACTGTATCACACTGTGTACATATACATGTGTCTGTATCTTATATCTGTAGGTATAATCATCTCATTACTGTATCACATTGTGCACATATACATGTGTCTGTATCTTATATCTGTAGGTATAATCAGATCTCATTACTGTATCACATTGTGTACATATACATGTGTCTGTATCTTATATCTGTAGGTATAATCAGATCTCATTACTGTATCACACTGTGTACATATACATGTGTCTTTATCTTATATCTGTAGGTATAATCAGATCTCATTACTGTATCACACTGTGTACATATACATGTGTCTTTATCTTATATCTGTAGGTATAATCAGATCTCATTACTGTATCACACTGTGTACATATACATGTGTCTGTATCTTATATCTGTAGGTATAATCAGATCTCATTACTGTATCACACAGTGTACATATACATGTGTATGTATCTTATATCTGTAGGTATAATCAGATCTCATTACTTTATCACATTGTGTACATATACCTGTTTCTTTATCTTATATATGTCCATAAACCAATCACCAATACTTGGAGAGAACAATGGAAAATTAACATTTTATTACCTTATTTCTTCTATAACCCTCTGGGAGTGTAATTTCATCTACTGGCTGTGTTAATACAGCTTGGTCTTGAGGCCAAAAACTTTTAGAATAGGTGGGGATACCACAGGCTAAATAAACTAATTCAAATGCCAATATAAGGGTAATGGAAATACTGATACACTCCAGCAGGTAAAGTGGATTATTGGAAACAAATGAAAGGTGAGACATTTTTTGAGTAAACTGTCCATTTAAGCATAAAAAATGTCCTAAACAAACAAACACACATGCCTTTAAACCCTTCCCAGTCCTGCCCCTTGTCATATACCATATCAATGTAATTCTGCAACAAAACCCCTTTTCTAATTTTCTTACCAAAGTATTAAGTCTAAATATAACTTCAAGCCTTTATTTCCATAGCATTTTCATGGGTTTTGTTATGCAAACTAGCATGCGATAATCAGTTACTTCAGGGGGTCGATTTATCAATGTCTGGTGGACATAATCCGCTGTAACATATTATGTCCGCCAGACATCGCTGAATGTCGACAGCATATGCTGTCGGCATCTAACATTGCACAAGCAGTTCTATTGAACTGCTTGTGCAATGCCGCCCCCTGCAGATTCAGCAGGGGGGTATCAATCAACCACCCGATTGTACACGATCGGCGTATTGATGTCTGCACCCTCAGAAGCAGCGGACGAGTTAAAGGGACATTATACACTCATTTTTTCTTTGCATAAATGTTTTGTAGATGATCTATTTATAAAGCCCATAAAGTTTTTTTTTTTAATTAATGTATAGTTTTGCTTATTTTTAAATAACATTGCTCTGATTTTCAGACTCCTAACCAAGCCCCAAAGTTTTATGTGAATACGCTCAGCTACCTACTCCAGCTTGCTCCTGTTTGTGTAAAGGGTCTTTTCATATGCAAAAGAAGGGGGAGGGGGGAGGGTCTTATTTGCCACTTGCAGTGGGCTTTCCAACTACCTTTTCAACAGAGCTAAACTGAGAGTTTCTAAGTGAGTTTTTAAACAGTTTTATACTGGATTTTTATATCAGTATCTGTGCATCTTATTCTTTATAGTAGTGTCTATTACATGCAGTTATATGAAAATGAGTGTATACTGTCCCTTTAAGGAGAAGCGGTCTTAAGACCATTGCTTCTTGACTCCTGTTTCTGGTGAGCCTGAAGGGGTTTTTGGCCCCATTCGGGCCATGATAAATCGGCCCCCAGGTCTCAAAAAGCACTAAATATTGCAGAGGCATTTTGGATTGCCCTCAAGCAGAAGCCTTAAAGGGACATGAAACCCCAACATTTTCTTTTGTGATGCAGACAGCGCATACAATTCTTAAAATGGTTCCAATTTACTTCTATTATCAAATTAGCTTCATTCTCATTTTATTCTTTGTTGAAGAGATACCTAGGTAGGTGTCTGGAGCACTACATGGCAAGAAATAGTGCTCACATCTAGAGCTCTTGCAAATGGATAACTTTCTTGCAAAACTACTGTCATATAGTGCTCCAGACACCTGCACACTCCTAAATTTACATCCCTTTAAACAAAAGATACCAAGAGAATGAAGACAAATTGATAATATAAATAGATTAGAAAGTTGTTTAAAACTGCATGTTCTATCTAAATCATGAAAGAATTTTTTTTCAGTGTGATGTCCCTTTAACTTACCACTTGTAATATGAGTGCAATGAGCGTGCTAATCGCGTACGATAGCTATTAAAGGTAAAGGGTGCACTTTGATGCTTTGGCTAAAATATTTAACCACTTGTGATATCAGATTTTGTGTTATTCTTTGAGCAAAGTCACACAAAATATGCACCATGCACTACTGATTGCGCTCCACTTGTAATTAAGCCCAAGATATTTAATTCTGCACAATGTAAAATCTTTGCAATGCACTTTTATTATTTCTTTTGCCTGCTTTTAATGTAATTTAACTTTGGAAGTGGTTGTGTTGGTGGAATTCAGAACACTGACTCTCTTATATGCTGCACTGTGATTGGTCAATGTGCAGGATCTATTATATATCTGTCTTTAACGGGCCAGAGCAATGGAAGGTTGGCTTTTCAAGGTGGTGTGTCCCGGGCCAGCAAACCAATGCATCTTTTTCTAATAAAACGACAGCTTTAAATGACTTTAAAATATTTTTGCATGGAGCTTTTGTAGTTTAGTGAATAAAATGTCCCTTAAACGTTTAGACAAAACAACCTCCGCATTTGTTAACTACCTACAATCAAGTATTTTTACGGAGAGAGATGTATTACTGGCTGTCACTAAAAAAAAAATGTTACAAGTTTATCTGTACAATTAGAGACCATATTTGATAATTACTTTTTATCCACGGAGTCTACCATAGGGGGCAGAGCTATACAGCACCATTCATTACTGTAGCACTCCGAACCTTAAAGGTGCCAGTTACTCTGAAGGCAAGGTAGTGCCTTTTTACATGCCCAGAGCAAGGAAGGAGAGGGATGTAAATGCACATACTAAATCAAATCATTATAGCATGTAATATTTCCCTGCAAACGGGTTTAACAGCGTTAAAGTCCCGCCCATGAGCTCCAAGCATCGCACAACCAAGTTAGAATGTCATTTCAAAAATAAATAAAGGCAGGAAAAGCACTATAATAGTATAAAGTTAGATACCCTATCTGCATACCCTGCACAGTTTATATCTAACTTTGTGCTAAACTTTTGATACCCCCATCCCTAATTTTATGGTCTATAAACATCCCTATGGCTATTAATATTAGGTTATAAGTTATTGTATTGGCAGTAATTTGGAATCACAAAAAAGGTAAATATCTATAGGTTAAATTGTGGACAAGAGTAATTTTTTGATGCTTACCCACCATTGACCCCAACAAACTGCAGATTCTTTTTAGCTCGAGCCTCATTGCCTCCCGAGCGGCAGTTACTGTTTTTCTTTTTCATTATAGATTTCAGGCTGGTTCTAGGGGTTGCTTCTGGTGAAATAAGTTAGAAAAATTAATTAGATATCTATAGTTGTGATGTTTACACATATTCGTATGAAAGTATAGGGAAAGCATCTATAGGGACAGGAAAGTCAAAATGAAACTTCCATGATTTGGATAGTCCATGCAGTTTTAAACAACTTTCTAATTTACACCCATTATCTAATTTTCATTGTTCTTTTGGTATCCTTTATTGAAAAGCATACCTAGATATGCTCAAGAGCAGCAATGCACTAATAAGAGCTAGCTGATTTTGTAGCCGTACATGTATGCCTTTTTTTTCCATTGGCTCACCCAATGTGTACTATTATCTTCCAGTAGTGTGTTGCTGCTCCTTCAACAAAGGATTCCAAGAGAATTAAGTACATAATAAAAGTAAATTTGAAAGTTGTTTAAAATTGCTGCTATATCTGAATCATGAAAGAAAAAATGTGTTTCATGTTACTTTAAGGGTGCTCAATAATGGAATTAAAATATATTAGGTATATTATTTAGAATAAATATTGAATCCTGACATAAATCTGGACAATTATTTAGTCATTTTATTAAAAAAAATGTAATACATTCATGCCCTTTTTAAAGGGACATTCTAAAGCACAGAATAATTATACAATCAGATTTTTTAGAGCACGTAATTTATGCATTACTGACCCTAAGAAACTTTTAGTTTAACTCCTACAAATGGATTAAACACATAAGCAAAGTACCAGTAGACAGTGATTGGTGAGGTTATATAACTGCCTCTCCTGAGGCGCGATCCGATAAAGATCGTAGTTTGCGGCGCAAGCGAGGGAACCCCTGCCGCCCGTAGTTTCAGCTCGCAACTCGAGCTATCCCATATACGACGCCGTCAGATGCTAAAGTGCCGTAAGTCTGATAAACCAGTGATGTCCAGAAATCTGCGTCAGTACAAATTTCTGGAGTCGCCAGTGACTTACGGCACTTTAGAAACTGCCGGCGCCTACAAAACCTGACTAAATTATTAAATCTCCCGTACTGTCTAACACGCCTCCCAAACATAGCCCAACACGTCTAACCTTCTATCCGCTATCCCCCCCTCACTATCCTAACAATAAAAAATGTATTAACCCCTAAACCGCCGCTCCCGGACCCCGCCGCCACCTAATAAAGTTATTAACCCCTAAACCACCGCTCCCGGACCCCGCCGCCACCTAATAAAGTTATTAACCCCTAAACCGCCACTCCCGGACCCCGCCACCACATACATTATCTATATTACCCCCTAATGTGAGCTCCTACCCCGCCGCCATCTACATTAACTACCCCCTAATGTGAGCTCCTACCCCGCCGCCATCTACATTAACTACCCCCTAATGTGAGCCCCTTACACCGCCACCAGCTATATTAAAATTATTAACCCCTAATTTAATCCCCCTACCCCGCCGCCAGCTATATTAAAATTATTAACCCCTAATCTAATCCCCCTACCCCGCTGCCAGCTATCTTAAAATTATTAACCCCTAATTTAATCCCCCTATACCGCCGCCGGCTATATTAAATATATTAACCCCTAATCTAATCCCCCTATACCGCCGCCAGCTATATTACCTATATTAACCCTAATTATATTAGGGTTAATATAGTTATTATATTATATATATTAACTATATTAACCCTAATTATATTAGGGTTAATATAGTTAATATCGTTATTATATTATATATATATTAAGTATAATAACCCTATCTAACTCTAACATCCCTAACTAAATTCTTATTAAAATAAATCTAATTAATATTAATATTATTAATTAAAATATTCCTATTTAAATCTAAATACTTACCTATAAAATAAACCCTAAGATAGCTACAATGTAATTAATAATTACATTGTAGCTATTTTAGGGTTTATATTTATTTTACAGGTAACTTGGTATTTATTTTAACTAGGTACAATAGCTATTAAATAGTTAATAACTATTTAATAGCTACCTAGTTAAAATAATTACCAATTTACCTGTAAAATAAATCCTAACCTAAGTTACAAATACACCTACACTATCAATAAATTAAATAAACTACAAATATCTAAACTAAAATACAATTAAATAAACTAAACTAAATTACAAAAAAACAAACACTAAATTACAAAAATTAAAAAAAGATTACAAGATTTTTAAGCTAATTACACCTATTCTAAGCCCCCTAATAAAATAATAAAGCCCCCCAAAATAAAAAAATGTCCCTACCCTATTCTAAAATACAAAAGTTAACAGCTCTATTACCTTACCAGCCCTTAAGAGGGCTTTTTGCGGGGCATGCCCCAAAGAAATCAGCTCTTTTGCCTGTAAAAAAAAAACACAATACCACCCCCCAACATTACAACCCACCACCCACATACCCCTACTCTAACCCAAACCCCCCTTAAATAAACCTAACACTACCCCCCTGAAGATCTCCCTACCTTGTATTCACCCAGCCAGGCAGAACTCTTCATCCGATCCGGGCGATGTCTTCAATTAAGTGGCAAAGAAGAAGTCTTCCATCCGGCGATGTTTTCAATCAAGCGGCAGAGAAGAGGTCCTCCATCGGGGTGAAGTTTTCTTCCAAGCGGCATCTTCAATCTTCTTTCTTCGCTCCTCCGACGCGGAACATCCATCCGGCACAACGACATCCCGACGAATGAGGTTCCTTTAAATGACGTCATCCAAGATGGCGTTCATTGAATTCCGATTGGCTGATAGGATTCTATCAGCCAATCGGAATTAAGGTAGAAAAATCTGATTGGCTGATTGATTCAGCCAATCAGATTCAAGTTCAATCCAATTGGCTGATTGGTTCAGCCAATCGGATTGAACTTGAATGTGATTGGCTGATTCAATCAGCCAATCAGATTTTTCTACCTTAATTCTGATTGGCTGATAGAATCCTATCAGCCAATCGGAATTTGACGGACGCCATCTTGGATGACGTCATTTAAAGGAACCTCATTCGTCGGGAAGTTGTCGTGCCGGATGGATGTTCCGCGTCGGAGGAGTGAAGAAAGAAGATTGAAGATGCCGCTTGGAAGAAAACTTCGCCCCGATGGAGGACCTCTTCTCTGCCGCTTGATTGAAGACATTGCCGGATGGAAGACTTCTTCTTTGCAGCTTGATTGAAGACATCGCCCCGGATCGGATGAAGAGTTCTGCCCGGCTGGGTGAATACAAGGTAGGGAGATCTTCAGTGGGGTAGTGTTAGGTTTATTTAAGGGGGGTTTGGGTTAGAGTAGGGGTATGTGGGTGGTGGGTTGTAATGTTGGGGGGTGGTATTATGGGGTTTTTTTACAGGGTTTTTTGGGGCATGCCCCGCAAAAGGCCCTTTTAAGGGCTGGTAAGGTAATAGAGCTGTTAACTTTTGTATTTTAGAATAGGGTAGGGACATTTTTTTATTTTGGGGGGCTTTATTATTTTATTAGGGGGCTTAGAATAGGTGTAATTAGCTTAAAAATCTTGTAATTTTTTTTATTTTTTGTAATTTAGTGTTTGTTTGTTTTTGTAATTTAGTTTAGTTTATTTAATTGTATTTTAGTTTAGATATTTGTAGTTTATTTAATTTATTGATAGTGTAGGTGTATTTGTAACTTAGGTTAGGATTTATTTTACAGGTAAATTGGTAATTATTTTAACTAGGTAGCTATTAAATAGTTATTAACTATTTAATAGCTATTGTACCTAGTTAAAATAAATACCAAGTTACCTGTAAAATAAATATAAACCCTAAAATAGCTACAATGTAATTATTAATTACATTGTAGCTATCTTAGGGTTTATTTTATAGGTAAGTATTTAGAATTTAGTTAGGGATGTTAGAGTTAGATATTGTTATTATACTTAATATATATATATAATATAATAACGATATTAACTATATTAACCCTAAGATAATTAGGTTTAATATAGTTAATATATATAATATAATAACTATATTAACTATATTAACCCTAATATAATTAGGGTTAATATAGTTAATATATATAATATAATAACTATATTAACTATATTAACCCTAATATAATTAGGGTTAATATAGTTAATATAGCTGGCGGCGGTGTAGGGGGATTAGATTAGGGGTTAATTAATTTAATATAGCTGGCGGTGGGGTAGGGGGATTAAATTAGGGGTTAATGTAAATAATATAGCTGGCGGCGGTGTAGGGGGATTAAATTAGGGGTTAATTTTAATATAGCTGGCGGCGGGGTAGGAGCTTACATTAGGGGGTAGGTAATATAGCTGGCGGCGGGGTAGGAGCTCACATTAGGGGGTAGGTAATGTAGGTGGCGGCGGTTTAGGGGGCTCACATTAGGGGGTAGGTAATGTAGGTGGCGGCGGTGTAAGGGGCTCACATTAGGGGGTAGGTAATGTAGCTGGCGACGGTGTAGGGGGATCACATTAGGGGGTTATACTTTTAATGTAGGTGGCGGTGGGGTCCGGGAGCGGCGGTTTAGGGGTTAAATACTTTATTAGGGATTGCGGCGGGGGATTGCGGTTGACAGGTAGATAGACATTGCGCATGCGTTAGGTGTTAGGTTTTATTTAGCAGATCGCGGTTGACAGGTAGATAGACATTGCGCATGCGTTAGGTGTTAGGTTTTATTTAGCAGTTCGCGGTTGACAGGTAGATAGACATTGCGCATGCGTTAGGTGTTAGGTTTTATTTAGCAGGTAGTTTAGGGAGTTACAGGGCTTCAATAGACAGCATAAGGCTTACTACGGCTGCATTTTGTGGCGAGGTGAAAATGGAGTAAGATTTCTCCATTTTCGCCACGTAAGTCCTTACGCTGTATATTGGATACCAAACTGCGCAAGTTTGGTATACCTGCCTATGGCGCAAAAAACTACGGGCGAAGGCAGAAATATACGAGCGTTACTTCTAGGTTACGCCGTATATAGGATACCAAACCCGCGCAAAATTCGGCGTCGCCGGCTTTTGCGGGCGACGCTGCATATCGGATTGGGCCCCTGATCGGCAGACCAATCGTGCTCTGTTTGTGTCCTGAACAGGATTTTACCTTTGTTATTAACCCTTTTGTGGGATAAAACACAGTTGTCTAGGCTCATTAATACAAAGATGACATACTCTAAAAAAAACCTTATTTTGGTGACATTAAGATCTTAAAGTTTGTAAAGATGCATGTGTGCCAGTACAGAATATACATTGAGTGAGAATCTTTGTATTTAACTCCTTGAGCCTTTTTAACATAGGTATTACATCACCAAGTACTTTGCCCATGGTACTGTGTTGACATAGTACCTACATCCAGCACAAAGGCACATGTCGTGGTCCCACTGTCAGCTTTGACAGTGGGAGCCACAACTGGGGAGTAGAAGGTAACTGCCTTCATATGGTAAGGCAGCACTGAGCATGCTCCATTACCATATGAAGCCAGATCACTGATTGTTACAGTCTGTGTCACTGTCTGTAATGATCTTTATCTTTTATTTAGCAGTTCGCGGTTGACAGGTAGATAGACATTGCGCATGCGTTAGGTGTTAGGTTTTATTTAGCAGGTAGTTTAGGGAGTTACAGGGCTTCAATAGACAGCATAAGGCTTACTACGGCTGCATTTTGTGGCGAGGTGAAAATGGAGTAAGATTTCTCCATTTTCGCCACGTAAGTCCTTACGCTGTATATTGGATACCAAACTGCGCAAGTTTGGTATACCTGCCTATGGCGCAAAAAACTACGGGCGAAGGCAGAAATATACGAGCGTTACTTCTAGGTTACGCCGTATATAGGATACCAAACCCGCGCAAAATTCGGCGTCGCCGGCTTTTGCGGGCGACGCTGCATATCGGATTGGGCCCCTGATCGGCAGACCAATCGTGCTCTGTTTGTGTCCTGAACAGGATTTTACCTTTGTTATTAACCCTTTTGTGGGATAAAACACAGTTGTCTAGGCTCATTAATACAAAGATGACATACTCTAAAAAAAACCTTATTTTGGTGACATTAAGATCTTAAAGTTTGTAAAGATGCATGTGTGCCAGTACAGAATATACATTGAGTGAGAATCTTTGTATTTAACTCCTTGAGCCTTTTTAACATAGGTATTACATCACCAAGTACTTTGCCCATGGTACTGTGTTGACATAGTACCTACATCCAGCACAAAGGCACATGTCGTGGTCCCACTGTCAGCTTTGACAGTGGGAGCCACAACTGGGGAGTAGAAGGTAACTGCCTTCATATGGTAAGGCAGCACTGAGCATGCTCCATTACCATATGAAGCCAGATCACTGATTGTTACAGTCTGTGTCACTGTCTGTAATGATCTTTGCAGTGGGAGGTGTGGGAGGGAAGTAAGGAGGCTGGTGGGTGGCCTATAGTGAGAGAGTGAGGGATGGTTCACTACACTACAGAAAAACTGGTAGCTAGAAGGGGGAGGTGGGTCCCCACACTAACTAAAAGAAAACAATAAACAGTGATCCCTTGGAGGTGGGTAGTGGGGAGGGTGAGTAGATCCCTACTCTACATTACACATAAAAAATAATGACAAATAAATAATAACTTTTTTTTTAGAAACGTATTACTGGCAGACAGGCTGCAAGTAACAAAGATGATAAGCAATAGTGGGAGGGGGGAGGGTTCAAAGAGCTGTTTGGAAGGGTCAATGAGGTGGGAGAATGAGGAGGGAACCCTACACTACAGAAAAAAATAAATACAAATATATATATATATATATATATATATAAACACAATGGAGGCTTCTCCATAGGGGCAGTAGGGGCAGCAAATAAAAAAATATTAAGTAAAATGCCAATGTCAGATCGGACCCTAAGGTTACTAGTAGTTTTAAGTTGTTTGTTTGTTTTTTTAGGAGGAAGTAGGGTAGGGGATTAGTTTATAATAATAATAAAAAAGCTTATAGTAAAAAAAACAGTGTTAGAAATAACTTAAAATCTAAGGTCGTTTTTAGAAATCTGCCCTGCCTGAGAGCACTGTTTACACATGCTCAGTCTGCGCCTGTGAGAGATTTCTAACTTCTCACATTAAGTCTCCATTAGGACTCCTAAGCAAAAACAAACGTCCTTTAAGAAAAAAGTCTCCTAACCTCCCACTGGCTAAAAGCATGCATGTCATGTGAAAACCCACATGGTCTGCCCCGCACACAGCCCCTTCTTCCTTTGCTTTTATTATGCATTTTCCCCCTCATGGTTAGCTTTACATTGCATATCTCTCTTCCTGGTGCAAGTGATCAGAATGAAATCTGCAGCAATGTGTAGGAGATGATTGTGCAGAACAAATAAGCTCTGGCATACAGGCAAATACAGGAGGCAAACTTCTCCTCATGAGGTAAAGGGAAGGGAAGTTTGTTGATGTTGTTCCCACTCAGAACTGTAAAGTCTGATAATTTTATGTTTTATTAACAGTTTGTTATGGAAGCCACAGACTCTGCACTAAGTGCTAACAATGGGGCCTATTTAAGAACGTGCGAGTGGACATGATCCGATATTGCGTGTCAGCATTTATCTCAGCAATCGGCCGCTAGCAGGGGTTGTCAATCAACCCGTTCGTATTGGATCGGGTTGATTTCCGGCGATGGCTGCTTCATAACTTGTGTTTCTGGCGAGCCTGAAGGCTCGCCAGAAACACGGGGCATCAAGCTTCATACAGAGCTTGATAAATAGGCCCCAATGTATCAAGATTCCTTGGTGTGCAGAAGAATTGCCAACATACTAATCATCTCCAGAGTTAGAAATATATAGGCAACAAAAAAGCATTTAAGCAGTCTGTATGATCTATGAGGTATACAGTGACGAACAAGTCCATGAAACCAGAACTAAACTTCTATTTAAAGTCACATAAACACTTAAAACTGCATTAGAGCCCGGCATAATTTCCCTTATACTTATTTACAATGGTATTTCTTTCCTAATGGAAGTCCATGAGTAGGGAAATGCTCGCTGACATAAATTGGGAATAGGTATATTGTTATTATGCATTTTGTTACCCCACCATATTTAAAATTCACCAGCCGCCACTGCGTGTATATATTTTTATATATATATATATCAGGGAGGTGGGAGGGTAATCCCTACCATACAGCAAATATTACCCTTAACAGCTAACTGATTAACCCCTTCGCTACAGTGACATTTTAGAAGTGTGTGGAGAGCAGCTGCAATTAGTGACCTTCTAATTACCGAGAACCAATGAAAAAGCCACGCAGGTTTGCCATTTCTAAAAAAAAAACATTTGTCATATGACTGCAGTAGTTGTGTGTAAATAATTTCAGTGAGAAACCTGAAGTTCGTGAAAAAGACAATTTTTTATATGATTATAAAAATAGGGGGTTAATTTTGAGAATTTAGGCATTTCTACTTTATCAAATGAGGGTTATCCCATTGCATCATTTTAAACATAGCTGCAGATAAATACCTCAACATGAACAAAAATAAATAAATATATATACACGTTTGGTCTTAGATGAATAAGAGGCGGCCAATGAACACATTTTGAGATTTGTTTGCTACAGTTAGAAAGCTACAGGTTTTTGTGGAACATGGTAATCTACACACACATATATATATATATATATATATATATATATATATATATATATATATATAATTCATTCTCGGAGTAAATAGCTAGTAACTGTCATCCGCTGAAAGCTCTTTTAATGCCAAAAAAATATATATATAATGTTCATAGGTTAATAAAAAAACAAAGGCTCTATTTCAGTTTAACCATATTAATAGCAAAAATACTAAACATTCTCCATTACTTTGGCCAAATGTTTCCTCTTTAATTCCTGGTAGTAAAGAGGTTAATGGAACTAAAAAGTAAACTTAAATTTTAGTATTGACTTGTTAATCTGGTAGAATTATGATCCATTTGATACTATTGTAAAAACCTTCTTTTGGTCTCAATACTAATTTTAAGGTTTATAAAGATGCCTGTGTGCTGCACTCTCAGTACAGCATTTCCGTTAAATGAGAATTTTGTATTATTCAATGGAACTCAAATGTAAACTGATGTTTTAGGATGTTATGATTAGTTAATACAGCTGATGCCACCCCAATTATTTTTCTATCATTCTAGAAGTGGATCATGTCTATGTTTGTTTTTTTAATGAGCTTTTATAATATAAATTACCTCACATTATAAACCAATAATTAAATAAGTTGTGTAAAATATTGTTCACTGCCAAAAAAGGGCCAGATTATAAGTGGAGCGCAATATATCAATTTCTCTGAATCGATACTTGCACTCCACTTTGTAATACCAGCACCCGCTAATGTGCGCTGTTATTACAAGTGAGGTACAATGTGAATGTGACCTCACATTTGCATTGCACAGAAGCATTGTGCTCACGAGAGCGCTCTTCTATAGGCTCTAATGGGAGCCTCGTTCTGTTGCTGTCAGAGACGGCATCAGAACCTTGTGTAGCAAAGGGTTAAGTAGCGCAGAGATGGCAGCAAATATAAATATATATGTATATAACTATATACATTTATATGCATGTGTTAATATGTGTATACACATAAACACATAAATATATATATGTATATGAGCGTATACATAATACATATATATATTTACAGGGAACACACAGTTCCCAAAGACAGCAATGTAAAGGCACTTTTCAGTGCCTTTTTTTCCTATAATCACGCTTTTAGAAAATTAACCAGAGATTGGATTTCTGGTTAATTTTCTGAGTGCTAATTGCTACTGCAAGCTCTTGGTAGCAATAACCAGCCACTTGTAATAGCTGGTTAATTATCGTGTGCAATAATTTAGCGCTTCACTCGTAATCTAGCCCAAAAGCTTTTGTCAATATGTGTATATGTCGAGCAGTTCTTTATTACACTTAAATGTTTACGTCATTGAACTTCTGAACTTAGACTGAAAGACACAAATTTTTCACAAATGCTTATATTACCTAAGTACATAGTGCCAGCTTATCTATGAAGTTTTTAATTTGAAGCAAAATTCCAAATGCTGCATGACTGTTTAAGGAGAGGTTAAATAAACATTTCAGGTTTCCAGCATTACTAAGCTGTCAGGTAAAAATTATGAAGGAGATAAAATGATATGGAGGTACTTTCCCTGCAAGTAAAATTTAAGAAATATATAGTAAAAATGTTTATGATGTTAAATTAAATAATATATATCTATTAACATGTTATCTCACTCATGATACATTAAAACCTTTTTCAAAACATTTCAAAAGAATTTTTACAGCAGTAGAAAAAAAAATCTCCCGTTATTCCCTAGCTTACCCCTTTCTTGGCTCCCAGTCTTGGAATTCTCTTTATCTGATCCTGTTGAAGTTGAGTAAACGGATGACAGCAAATTCAGGGAGTTCACCAGCTGTGTCTGAATTGAACTGAGTTTAGAGGCAGGCTGTTTTATGGCACAAGCTAGGTCTGGATATCCCTTTTCCAAGTATGTCCACTGCTCTTGTAAAAGATCTTGAATTCTCTTTACATACTGTCCTACAGATGCATCTGGTGGAGTTTGAACATCAGAACAATCTTTGGTTTTCTCTTCCTCCTCTTCATAGATGCATGCTTTGTTTTCAATGGCCATTTCTTGAGATCCAACAGTCTCCATACAACCATCTCCAACATGTCTAACATTACTACTAATCTTTATAGCTTCTTCACATGTTAATTCACCAGGGGAAAACTGTTGTCCAGAGTGCACATCCAATGTAGACTCAGCCACAATTAGATGTGAAGTTTGCCCTGATTCTAAAAGACGGTGCTCACCCAAGTCTACTAAATCATTACCACATCCTACTGATTTAAACTCCACAGAGGTAATTGTATAAGTGCTCTTATCACATGTTTCCTTCAGGTCCTTTATTGGGTCAGTGTTTACTGCTATATCTTTGTATTCTCTTTTTTCTCTATGCCTTCTGCTTATGACTTCTTCCATTCTACTGGTCAAACTTGTGAGTTCAGCAATATGAATATCCTTTTCCTGTATTTCACTAGTTTGTGTTTCCACCAATGCTTTAAAGTTGTGAAGCTCATTTGTGCTATCATACAATTGTGCTGTCAAATCTGTTACATTCTGTTTAATATCCAGAAACAACGACTGATCTAATTCCCCAGCACTTAGATGACTTCTTTCTCCATTTTCTGATGTAGCAGCGTCAGTGGTGTTTTCATTTTCTATTGTTTTGAATTCTACATTCTGTTGTTCCTTTTTGTCTTTAAGAAGTTTGGAAATAGATTTTAGCTGAACTGTCAGCTGTTTATTTTCCTCTTTAAGTATTGATATTGTCTCTCTGAGTTCTGGAATTATTCTCAGTTGATCTTCAAGTTCTTTTATCCTTTTGAGTGATTCTGTTATGTGGTCTTCAGAAATATTTTTTTGTGATCTTAAAGGTTCTTCAAAGTATGTTAATCTACTTTCGCTAAAACTATTTATTGATTGTGGAAGATCTGATAACATTGTGCTTTGTGGAAGTGCAGCTGGCATGCTTGATGCTCGTACAAAATTAGGCCTATCTCTACAATTACTAAAGTCTTCGGGATATAGATCTCCAGTCGGTCTATGTAAATCAAGTGCACTATCCTTTCTCCTATAATTTAATTCATGAACATATCGTAAACGTAGTGACTCATTTGATGCAAAAACACTGCTATCTTTTGCATCAGCTCTGGCACATGCAGAATCCCAAGTTTTACGAGATGAGGAAGAATATGATTGAGACCCATTTCCCGGTACACTAAAATTTCGAGGAAGTGTGCTGAATTTTGATTGCTTTGCCCTTCTATGAATATGTATCCTCTTGATAGTGTTTCCTTTTTCTATATCGTGCACATATTTCAGGAAGTCAAGGTCTAAGTGAAACCCGTAAGGTGTCTCCACTGAATAGGACATATGTTTCTCCTTGCTCTCTTTCTTAGCTACAGTGCCTTCACCTGAAAGAGACCAAAAATCATGTTAGCTAACGGTGACAATACTGATTTACTTTACTTTTTTTCAAGTAATGTCTGTCTCTATGTCAGATGTGGCATTTTAATGTTTTGTTTTTTTTAAAAGATTTTTTATTGAAGTTTCAAAAAGTACAAATGATACAAAGTACAACCTTTGCCCATTCAGAATTTAAACATTAGAGAACAACATGCAATATTATAACATCGATTTTATCTATGTGGATAGAAGAGGAGTAACTGAAGTATATGTCAAATTAAGTCATAGATCATAGATTTTCAGGGCTCATAGAGATAAGCATAGCTATAATAATACGATAAGGCCAGGTTTAATATATATTGACTTATGTGGTGTCTAGAAATATGAAGTATGCTTGGGCAAACTGAAATGAAACTTCATTTTATATTTTAATAATCGTGATCTAGTCTCCACGTCTCTATGGTAGATAAAGAATTTCTGTGATGATGTGGGGAGTTAGTTTTTAGGATGACCCATAGTAGGTCAAAGAGAACTGGAAGAAAGAGGGATTACAGTGGACAAGAGCCACTTGAGTTGTGGTGGGGGGAGGGGAGGGGAAGGAGAAAGTGAGGAGGGCGGAGCCCACTTTGATAGGACCCCAGTGTGGGCTTGTGTCTAGGTCTACACATGCCATATATGTACAGAGCGACAACTAAGATGAGGGCTATGAGAGGCATCTAATGCACTATGTATGTCTATGGGGCGAGGGTAACGTTAGATATTATAGGAGTCCAGACGATACTGCATATCATAAAATGTGAAAGGCTTGTCTTAGTTGGTGGTTAAGGCGTAAAAGAAAAGGTTATGATTTGGGGTTATATGCATTTTAATGATTTAATGTAACATCTGAATATTAATTGTATGTATGTAGGGTTGTCACTTTTCTTGTATAAAATGGTTGGACAAATTAGCACAAATTAGCATAAACAATTATACAATATAAGATTTTAACTGGTAAAGCATTTCAAAGTAAATTCTCAAACAGATTTTTTAAAATATCAGTTGTTTTATTTATTATTTATATTGACCTTAACCTTAAAAACACAGGCCATATACCATTAAAGGGACACTCAAGTCATTATTTATATTGACCTTAACCTTAAAAACACAGGCCATATACCATTAAAGGGACACTCAAGTCATTATTTATATTGACCTTAACCTTAAAAACACAGGCCATATACCATTAAAGGGACTCTCAAGTCAAAATTAAACTCTTATGATTCAGATAGAGCAGCAATTTTAAACAAATTTACAATTTACTTCCATTAACAAAATGTGCACAGTGTTTTTGTATGTCACTTTTTGAGCCAACAGCTCCTACTGAGCATGTGCAAAAATACACAGAATAAACGTATATAAATTTGTGATTGGGTGTTTGCTGGCTGTCACATGATGCAGTGGGGGTAGAAATAGACATAACTGAAATTTGCCATAAAAAAATATGGTACTCATTTGAAGTTAAGACTATGGGGCCGATTTACTATGCAGCGTGTGCTGCCATCTCCGCGCAAGCCTTTAGGCTCGCCGGAAACAAGAGTTAAGAAGCAGCGGCCTTTAGATCGCTGCTCTTTAACTCGTCCGCCACCACTGAGGCGGCTGACAGCAATCATCCCAATCGGATATGATCGGGATAATTTACACCCCTGCTAGCGGACGATTGGCCGCGAATGTGCAGGGGGCAGCATTGCTCAAGCATTTCACTAGAACTGTTTGTTCAATGATAAATGCAGACAGTGTATGCTGTCAGCATTTATCGATGTGGGGCAGACATGATCCGCTACATTGTTTCATGTCCGCCCGCTCATTCATAAATCAGCCCCTAAGTGCTATTGCATTGTCTTTTTATCAAGCATTTGTTTATTATGCAAATTTGCTGTATTTACTGGTCCTTTAAAATTAGGGTGACCATATTGCCGCTTTAAAAAGGGACACATATGAAAAATACATATGTCAGGACTTTTTTCAGGGCTGTTTAAAGAAATGGTTTGTATAAGAACCCTGACATATGTATTTTTCATATGTTTCCCTTTTTAAAGCAGCAATATGGTCACCCTATTTAAAATACTAGCAGAGATGAAGTGCGGAACCTGCATATAAAACACCTATGTGTGTAAGATCACTTTTGTCTCTTTGCCATGTTTTTGTATTAATAAACATTGAGTTTTATTTTAAAGGGACATTGTACACTAGATTTTTCTTTTCAGAAATGTTTTGTAGATTATCCATTTATATAGCCCATCTGAGAGGGTATAGTTTTGCTTATGTTATAATGAGATTGTGCTATTTTTAGACTTCTAACCAAGCCCCAAAGTATCAGATGTAGACTGAAGTCTACAGATTCCTGCTTGCTCCTGTTGGTCTAATGGGTCTTTTCATATGCAGGGGAGCAGGGGAGCTCAACCTCATCAACAGTGCTAAACTGGGAGCTTCTCATTACGTTTTAAAAAGGTTTTATACTGAATTTTAGATCAATATCTGTGCATATTCTTCTTTATAGTCGTGTATAATACATGCAGTTATAAGAAAATTGGTGTAAACTGTCTCTTTAAGTCTGTCCTACCAATACCTTGTGCACCTGGGAGTAGTGTGGACTCCTCTGGATTAACCATTAATATACTGACTGGTTTGCAACCCTAGTTGTATGTAACAGGCTTCAAATGCTAAATTCAAAAATTCAAATGTTACATTTGATATTAAAAAATGAACATTCATTCTATAGAAATAATAAAATGGTAACAATAATGTTATGGGGCATGATAAAGGTAAAAACAGACATTACTTCACCCTTTCCCTTTTCATTACAACTTATATTTTGGATATTATGTTATCAGTAGCCATTTCTCATGTTCATAATAAATATAAGGATAGTATTTTTTTTTAATTTGAGACATTTTCGTAAACATTGTTCACTACCATAGTTAAAATGAAAATTAATATTTAATATTTAGTAGAAAAAGTAAGGCTTTATAAATAAAATACAATGGAACTAAACAAAATAATCAAATGAGCATTAAAAAATAAATATTTTGCAAAAAGCAATAAAAGCAGTCCCAAAACATGAAAAAATAGAGCAACAAAAAGAAAAAAAAGGAAAAATATTGGAGAAAAAAAAGATAGTAGTAATATGGCAAGTACAATAATAAACTAAAATATCTGACATCATGGCCTCTATTTATCAAGGTCTGTCCGACAGTGCGGATCAGGTCCGCCAGACCTCGCTGAATACGGAGAGCAATACACAAGAGCTGCTGGTGCAACGCCACCCCCTGCAGACTCGCGGCCAATGGGCCGCCAGCAGGGGGTGTCAATCAACCCGATCCGGCGATGTCTGTCCGCCTGCTCAGAGCAGGCGGACAGGTTATGGAGCAGCGATCTTTGTGACCGCTGCTTCATAACTGCTGTTTCTGGCGAGTCTGAAGATTCGCCAGAAACACGGGCCGTCAAGCTCCTTTCGGAACTTGATAGCTAGGCCCCCATATATCAGTAAACTATTTTACCAGCTGCATTAGGTATTTATCACACACTGCGCATTGTATATAGCTGTTTACTTTTATTTTAGCCTACGTATAATATATATTATGTTGTTATAGCTCGGCACTTTGTAGAGACATTATACAAACATATAACATTCATTTAAATATTATTACTTGTATTTATTATACATTTTACACTCTCACTGATAAAATTGTTTTGCAAATAATTTTTATATTCGCAATTTTCTATCAACAGATAACTCCTTGATAGATTAATGAATAATTTATGTTTTTACATTTAAATAAAATGCAAATAAAATCTTCACTGTTGACTATATTAAAGGGACAGTTTACTTTTATTGTTTTAAAATATAGATAATCCCTTTATTACCATTTCCCAGTTTTGCACAACCAACATTGTTATAGTAATAAACCTTGCATCTAATCCTCTGCAGACTGCCCTATTATCTCAGTTCTTTTGACAGACTTGCATTTTAGCCAATCAGTGCTGACTTACAAATAACTCCATGGGAGTGAGCACAATATAACTATATGGCTCTCGTGAACTAGCACTGTCTAGCTGTGAAAAACTGTCAAAAGATTTTCACACTGTAGATTTCAGTTTTTTCTCACCAACTAAAAGGTGACGAGCTTTTTTTAAAATACTCAAAATACTTATAATCCTAAAAGACAACAAATGCATAAGAAAATATAGGTGATTGTAAGCTACGCAGAAAGCAGTGTAATGTGATTTATATTGGCTGCTGCGCCCCCTTCTTACTGCTAACTTTGCTCCACAGTGCAAAGTTTCCCTTTCCAGTGAGCTGCAATACTTTCAATAGAAGACATTTCGCCACTCACCGGCAAGAAAAACCATCGGGCCCAAAGTGTTTAGTGTCCAATTAAAAGAATATTAAAGTCAAAATTAAACTTGCATGATTCCGATAGAGCAGCAATTTTAAACAACTATCCAATTTACTTCTATTGTGTTGTTAGCTTTGTTTTCTTGGTATCATTTGTTAAAAAGCATACATAGGTAGGCTTAGGAGCAGCCATGAACTACCAGGAGTTAGCTGCTGATTGGTGGCTGCACATATATGCCTTTGGTGATAGGCTCATTGGATGTGCTCAGCTAGCTCCCAGTAGTGCATAGCTGCTCTTTCAAGAAAAAATACCAATGAAATTAAGCAAAATCAAAAGTTTAAGTAAATGGGAACGTTGTATAAAATGGTGTTTTCTATCTGAATCATGGAAGAAAACATGTTGGGTTTCATATCCCTTTAAGATAAGATCTGTGTGGATATGGAAAGGAATTCCCCAAAAATAACTATGGAAGACCAAACACAATTCCTATAAATCACAGCAGATACCATTATCACAATGTATCATATGGAGAAACTCATTTCAATTGTTGTAAGATATCTGCTTATAAAAGAAGTCACCTATGATATAGCGCTAGTGCAGCGCGAAATGCGTCAGGGAAGTCTGTCATTGATGTCTTGCATGACTGACATGTTTTTAAGCCTTTTTCAATAAAGTTAATTTATTTTTTAACCAGCTGACATCCCGAGTGCCAGGACTCTCTCTTTTCTACATTATCTTATATCAATAGCTATTATTTATAGTGTTTTTGAAGATCACTCTGTACCACATGATAATTTACCTTTTTATCTCAAGTTCTAGAAAAAAGTCACATGACACAGATTATATTTATGAAGACTCTCTGCATCCGATACAGTTAGACAGAGTGTAATGGGAAAGTGAATTATATTAGCAGTTTGGTGATTAATCAAACTAATGCAACATAAGACATTAATTGTTCTGGATAGTCTGAATTAGATAAATAGAGTTAATAAACAGCCGCAGCACAAACTACACATAATTCATCTCTCCAATCTTCTACCAAAACATTTGTTTAGCATTTAGTTTAGTTTTAACTCTTCTCTCACTGCTATACGAATAAGGAAATCTTGAATATTAAAGCAATTGTAAAGTTTAAAGAATTAAAGCCCAGTATTTAAATACACTCTTACAAACAGGAGCACTTTAATTCATTAAAAACTTTACAAACACGTTTTTTTTTGTTTGTTTTTTAAATACTCCACCCGCTTCTTATTCTGTATTTTGTAGATCAATGATGAATCCAGCTTCCTCCAATCATTGCATGCCCCTGTTGACGTCCAGCTCGTGGGGCACGCAACGATTGGAGGAAGCTGGATTCATCATTGATATGCAAAATACAGTTGGAGAAGCAAGCGGAGGATCGGCTGTATGTTTACCCTAATGAAATGGTAAGTATTTTTCTTACAAAAAAGCGTGTTTGTAAAATGTAATGAATTAAAGTGCCCCTGTTTTTAAGAGTATTTTTTTAGATGCTGGGCTTTAATTCTTTAAACTTTACAATCACTTTAATTTACAGACTCAATAATCAAGTCTACATATATAATGAACTTTGAATATATATATATTTCTCTTGTAAGATGTATCGAGTCCACAGATTCATCCATACTTGTGGGATATTCTCCTTCCCAACAGGAAGTGGCAGAGAGAGCACCCACAGCAGAGCTGTCTATATAGCTCCTCCCTTAGCCCTGCCCCCCAGTCATTCTCTCTGCCTGCTTAACTGCTAGGAAGGGCAAAGTGAGTGTGGTGACAAAAATGTTAGTTTTTATTTTCTCAAGCAAAAGTTTGTTATTTTAAATGGTACCGGTGTGTACTATGTACTCTCTGGCAGAAAAGAGATGAAGATTTCTGCAAGGGAGGATGATGATTTTAGCACTTTGTAACTAAAATCCACTGCTGTTCTCACAAGAACTGAGGAGTACAGGAAAACCTCAGTTGGGGGAACAGTTTGCAGGCTAAACTGCTTTGAGGTATGTTTAGTCTAATTTTTTCTAGACAGACTGTGTTAATTCTAGAAAAGGCTGACAATATCCCCATGAGGGAAGGGTAAACTGTATTCAGAGACTTAGTAAGAATCCCAGCTTGCACAAAGGGCTCATTAGTTACTGGTGACACTGATAAGGAAAAACGTTTTTATTATTATTGCAATAACGTTTTTTTGAGGGACTTTAAGGGTTCTTTGTGGCTTGTTTAAGGGTTATTAACCCACATGGCTAGATTAGGAAACACTCTGTTGTATTTCCTTTAGGCCCCATGACATCGAGTGAGGTGGGAGGGGCCTATTTTTGCGCCTCAGTTGCGCAGTTTCTTTTCCTCAGAGACATCCAACTGCTTCTCCAGAGGGTCCTGCTGTATTTGAGGGCTGTAAAGAAGTTTTTTTCCCCCCACAAATTGTTCATAAAGGGCAGGTAGGCGCCACAGCAGAGCTGTGGCAAGGTGCTGAACGTTTTTTACCGTTTTTTGACGTTTTGTCAATCCGGTTTTTACATTAAGGGGTTAATTGTTTATTTGCATAGCTGTGCAAAGTTACTAAGGCTTTATGATGCTACTGTAAAAATTTCGTTGAGTTTACTGCTTTTTTGCACTGTTTTGCAGAGTTTGTGCAGCTTTTTTTCTCTTAAAGGCACAGTACCGTTTTTTTTCTAAGTATTATTTACTTTGAATAAAGTGTTTTCCAAGCTTGCTTGTTTCATTACTAGCCTGTTTAACATGTCTGACACTAAGGAAAATCCTTGTTTAATGTGTTTAGAAGCCATTGTGGAACCCCCTCTTAGAATGTGTCCCACTTGCACTGATATGTCTATAAATTATAAAGAGCATATTTTAGCAATGAAAAATATAGCAATAGATGATTCTCAGACAGAAGGAAATGAGTTTTTGATATCTAGCTCTCCCCAAATGTCACAACCAGTAACGCCCGCACAAGTGACGCCAAGTACCTCTAATGCGTTTAATTCATTTACTTTACAAGACATGGCCACAGTTATGAATAAAACCCTCACAGAGGTTTTTTCTAAACTGCCTGGTTTACAAGGAAAGCATGTCAGCTCTGGGTTAAGTAAAGCTGAGCAGTCTGATGCTTTAGTAGCCGTATCTGATATACCCTCACAATGTTCTGAAGTTGGGGTAAGGGATTTGTTATCTGAGGGAGAAATTTCTGATTCAGGAAAGACGCTCCCTCAGACAGATTCTGACATGACGGCCTTTAAATTTAAGCTTGAACACCTCCGCTTTTTGCTCAGGGAGGTATTAGCGACTCTAGATGATTGTGACCCCATAGTGGTTCCAGAGAAATTGTGTAAAATGGACAAATACTTAGAGGTTCCTGTTTACACTGATGTTTTTCCAGTCCCTAAGAGGATTGTGAATATTGTTACTAAGGAGTGGGATAAACCAGTTATTTCATTTGCTCCCCCACCTGTTTTTAAGAAAATGTTTCCCATATCCACCATGCGGGACTCGTGGAAGACGGTTCCTAAGGTGGAGGGAGCTATTTCTACTCTATCTAAACGTACAACTATACCTATCGAAGACAGTTGTGCTTTCAAAGATCCTATGGATAAAAAATTAGAGGGTCTCCTGAAGAAAATTTTTGTTCATCAAGGTTTTCTTCTCCAACCTATTGCGTGCATTGTTCCTGTAACTACTGCAGCTGCTTTCTGGATCAAGGCTCTAGAAGAGGCTCTTCAGATGGAGACTCCATTAGAGGATATTATGGATAGAATTAAGGCTCTTAAGTTGGCTAATTCTTTCATTACAGATGCCGCTTTCCAACTGGCTAAGTTAGCGGCAAAGAATTCAGGTTTTGCCATTTTAGCACACTAGGCGTTATGGCTTAAGTCCTGGTCTGCTGATGTATCATGGTCTGCTGATGTATCATCAAAATCTAAACTTTTGAACATCCCTTTCAAAGGAAAGACCCTATTCGGGCCTGAACTGAAAGAGATTATTTCAGACATCACTGGAGGGAAAGGCCATGCTCTCCCTCAGGATAAGACAAATAATTTTCGTTCCTTTCGGAATTTCAAGGGTGGTCCCGCTTCAGCTTCCCCTGCTGCAAAGCAAGAGGGGAAATTTGCCCAATCCAAGTCAGTCTGGAGACCTAACCAGGCTTGGAACAAGGGAAAACAGGCCAAGAAGCCTGCAGCTGCCTCTAAGACAGCATGAAGGGGTAGCCCCCGATCCGGGACCGGATCTAGTAGGGGGCAGACTCTCTCTCTTCGCTCAGGCTTGGGCAAGAGATGCCCACGATTCCTGGGCTTTAGAAATTGTGTCCCAGGGATATCTTCTGGACTTCAAAGACTCTCCCCCAAGGGGGAGGTTTCACACTTCTCAATTGTCTGCAAACCAGACAAAGAGAGAGGCGTTCTTACGCTGTGTAGAAGACCTGCATACCATGGGAGTGATCCGCCCAGTTCCAAAAGCGGAACAAGGGCTAAGGTTTTACTCAAACCTGTTTGTGGTTCCCAAAAAAGAGGGAACTTTCAGACCAATCTTGGATCTCAAAATTCTAAACAAGTTCCTCATAGTACCATCATTCAAGATGGAGACTATTCAGACTATTCTACCTCTGATCCAGGGGGGTCAATATATGACTACCGTATCTACACATCCCTATTCACAGTGATCATCATCAATTCCTCAGATTCGCCTTTCTGGACAGGCATTACCAGTTTGTGGCCCTTCCCTTCGGGTTGACCACAGCTCCCAGAATTTTCACAAAGGTGCTAGGGTCCCTTTTGACGGTTCTAAGGCAGCGGGGCATAGCAGTGGCACCTTATCTAGACGACATCGTAATTCAGGCGTCGACTTTCCAACTAGCCAAGTCTCACACGGACATCGTGTTGGCTTTTCTGAGATCTCACGGGTGGAGGGGGAACATAAAAAAGACTTCTCTCTTCCCTCTCACAAGAGTTTCCTTCCTAGGGACTCTGATAGACTTGGTAGAAATGAAAATATTTCTTGCTGCTGCCAAATTCATCCGATTTCAGTTTGACAACATCACGACTGTAGCTTATATCAATCATCAAGAAGGAACACGGAGTTCTCTAGCGATGATGGAGGTAACCAAAATAATCCGATGGGCGGAGGATCACTCTTGCCATCTCTCAGCAATCCATATCCCAGGGGTAGAGAACTGGGAGGTGGATTTCCTAAGTCATCAGACTTTTCATCCGGGGGAGTGGGAGCTCCATCCGGAGGTATTTGCCCAGCTGACTCAGCTATGGGGCACACCAGAATTGGATCTGATGGTGTCCCGTCAGAATGCCAAACTTCCTCGTTACGGTCCAGGTCCCGGGATCCCCAGGCGGTACTGATAGATGCTCTAGCAGTGCCCTGGTCCTTCAATCTGGCCTATGTATTTCCACCGTTTCCTCTCCTCCCACGTCTGGTTGCCAGAATCAAGCAGGAGAGAGCTTCGGTGATTCTAATAGCACCTGCGTGGCCACGCAGGACTTGGTATGCAGACCTACAGGCCCATTTATCAAAGGTCTTGCGGACCTGATCCGACACTGCGGATCAGGTCCGCAAGACCTCGCTAAATGCGGAGAGCAATACGCTCTCCGCATTTAACATTGCACCAGCAGCTCACAAGAGCTGCTGGTGCAACGCCGCCCCCTGCTGACTCGCGGCCAATCGGCCGCCAGCAGGGAGCTGTCAATCAACCCGATCGTATTCGATCGGGTTGATGTCTGGCGATTCCTGTCCGCCTGTTCAGAGCAGGCGGACAGGGTTATGGAGCAGCGGTCTTTAGACCGCTGCTTCATAAGTTGTGTTTCTGGCGAGTCTGAAGACTCGCCAGAAACACGGCCCTTCAAGCTCCATACGGAGCTTGATAAATGGGCCTGCTAGTGGACATGTCATCGGTTCCACCGTGGACTCTGCCAATGAGGCAGGACCTTCTAATCCAAGGTCCATTCACGCATCCAAATCTAATTTCTCTGCGTCTGACTGCTTGAGATTGAACGCCTGATTCTATCAAAGCGTGGTTTCTCTGAGTCGGTCATTGATACCCTGATTCAAGCTAGAAAGCCTGTCACCAGGAAGATCTATCATAAGATTTGGCGCAAATATTTTTATTGGTGTGAATCCAAGGGTTACTCATGGAGTAAGATTAGGATTCCTAGAATATTGTCCTTTCTCCAAGAAGGATTGGAGAAGGGATTATCAGCTAGTTCCTTAAAAGGACAAATATCGGCTTTGTCTATTCTTTTACACAAACGTCTGGCAGATGTCCCAGACGTTCAAGCCTTTAGTCAGGCCTTGGTTAGGATCATGTATTTAAACCTGTTGCTCCGTCATGGAGCCTAAACTTATTTCTTAAAGTTCTTCAAGGGGTTCCGTGTGAACCTATGCATTCCATAGATATTAAGCTTCTATCTTGGAAAGTTTTGTTTTTAGTAGCTATCTCTTCGGCTCGAAGAGTTTCTGAGTTATCTGCTTTACAGTGTGATTCACCTTACCTTGTTTTCCATGCAGATAAGGTGGTTTTGCGTACCAAACCTGGGTTTCTTCCTAAGGTTGTTTCTAATAGGAATATCAATCAGGAGATTGTTGTTCCTTCACTGTGTCCTAATCCTTCATCAAAGAAGGAACGTCTGTTGCACAATCTTGATGTGGTTCGTGCTTTAAAATTCTTCATTGTTTGTTGTTTATTCTGGTAAACGGAAAGGTCAAAAGGCTACGGCTACCTCTCTTTCCTTTTGGTTGAAAAGGGAGTATGTTCCAGGGAGGTGAAACCAGTCGCATTCTGTACAGAAATAACAATAATTTTATCCCAATAAACTAATTAAGAGGCACTTGAACATCGGACTTCCTGGGGATATATGATTGTCTCTGTGCCAAGGATTCAGTGTGCTGGACCACTGTGAAGTTTCAGCCTGTTCCATTAGCACCAATTGGGTGCTTTTTGTTTATGAGTATCCATATATCCCTGTGCTGTTATTGTTTATTGTATGGGCAATATTAGGCCATGTTGGCGCCTCTGTTTTTTATTCTTCTTTGGTAAACGGAAAGGTCAAAAGGCTACGGCTACCTCTCTTTCCTTTTGGTTGAAAAGTATCATCCGTTTGGCTTATGAGACTGCTGGCCAGCAGCCTCCTGAAAGAATTACTGCTCATTCTACTAGAGCAGTGGCTTCCACATGGGCTTTTAAAAATGAGGTTTCTGTTGAACAGATTTGTAAGGCGGCAACTTGGTCTTCCCTTCATACTTTTTCCAAATTTTACAAATTCAATACTTTTGCTTCTTCGGAGGCTATTTTTGGGAGAAAGGTTCTTCAAGCAGTGGTGCCTTCCGTTAAAGGTACCTGTCTTGTCCCTCCCTTCATCCGTGTCCTAAAGCTTTGGTATTGGTATCCCACAAGTATGGATGAATCCGTGGACTCGATACATCTTACAAGAGAAAACAGAATTTATGTTTACCTGATAAATTTCTTTCTCTTGTGATGTATCGAGTCCACGGCCCGCCCTGTCTATTTAAGACAGGTAGTATATTTTTCTTTAAAAAACTTCAGTCACCACTGCACCCTATAGTTTCTCCTTTTTCTTCCTAGCCTTCGGTCGAATGACTGGGGGGTGGAGCTAAGGGAGGAGCTATATAGACAGCTCTGCTGTGGGTGCTCTCTCTGCCACTTCCTGTTGGGAAGGAGAATATCCCACAAGTATGGATGAATCCGTGGACTTGATACATCACAAGAGAAAGAAATTTATCAGGTTAGCATAAATTCTGTTTTTCCTTCAATAGAAAGCATCTTGCATTTTATAGATAAGTGTTTATGATACATCCTTGTTTGGTGCCATCAAATCAAGCACTGGCTTTGATAGGGTTGACACCTTGGTCATGTTTTCCTGGATACTTATTAGTTATGCATGGGGCAGGGTGTGCAGAGAGGAAAATGAAAAGTGCTGTCTAGGGGGCCGATTTAAGAAATGGTGGGCAGGCATGAGTCGCTGTAGCGAATCATGGCCGCCCGACATCACTAAATGACGACAGAATGCGCTGTCGGCATTTAACATTGCACAAGCATTTCTGGTGAAATGCTTGTGCAATGCTGTCCCCTGCACATTCGTGGCCAATCGGCCAATAGCAGGGGGTGTCAATCATCCCGATCATAACTGACCGGGATGATTGTAGGAGTTAAGGAAACTTATGCTTCCGGCAAGCCAGAAACATTGGGCGGAGCTAGCAATATCGGCTGCTTGATAAATCTCCCCCTCAGGGTGCAATGCATGTTCCCTTCTGTGCACCCTGCAACATGTATAACTCATAACTGTCCAGGAAAACATGGCTGAGGTGGCAACCATAGGCTTTGAACACGTGGGAGACAGTTCAGACTGCAGGCCAGCAGCATGGAACACATGTAAACAAGGGAGAGCTGCAAATACTGTAGAAGTATTCTGGGGACCGAGGGAGGTCTGTTGTAATTCTATAGAGACAAACAGATGTGTAGTAATACCCAGAAGTGGGTGGCATTCTGGCTGGCTGGTACTGAGGGGGGTTACACTAATTTAACATACCCATTTAATATATTCTTCTGTTATAGAAATAAGACACATTTTAAGTTTTCCAACAAATCATAACACATATTAAAATCAATCCCAATCTTTTTTATCTTGTTTATCAGTTTTTTGGTCCCTGATCCATGTTTTTTAAGTTCTGAGTGATCACAAACACATATTGGGAAAAGTTCAAATCAGATCACAACAGCCAGAAAATTGCCTATACGATGCTTGGACAACAATAGCTTCAGTGATCACAATCCGTCCGACACAGGTTTTGCACTTTATTTTGGCAACAAAATGAACACATCCAATTCAACACACTAACACCTAGATTTAGAGTTTGGCGTTAGCCGTCAAAACCAGCGTTAGAGGCTCCTAACGCTGGTTTTGGGCTACCGCTGGTATTTAGAGTCAGTCAGGAAAGGGTCTAATGCTCACTTTGCAGCAACAACTTTTCCATACCGCAGATTCCCCTACGCCATTTGGTATCCTATCTTTTCAATGGGATCTTTCTAATGCTGGTATTTAGAGTCTTGGTTGAAGTGAGCGTTAGAAATCTAACAACAAAACTCCAGCCGCAGCAAAAAGCCAGGAGTTAAGAGCTTTCTAGGCTAACGCCGGTTCATAAAGCTCTAACTACTGTGCTCTAAAGTACACTAACACCCATAAACTACCTATGTACCCCTAAACCGAGGTCCCCCACATTGCCGCCACTCTATTAAAATGTTTTAACCCCTAATCTGCCGACCGCACACCGCCGCCACCTACGTTATCCCTATGTACCCCTAATCTGCTGCCCCTAACACCGCTGACCCCTATATTATATTTATTAACCCCTAATCTGCCGCCCCCAACGTTGCCTCCACCTACCTACAATTATTAACCCCTAATCTGCCGACCGGACCTCACTGCTACTCTAATAAATGTATTAACCCCTAAAGCTAAGTCTAACCCTAACACCCCCCTAAGTTAAATATAATTTAAATCTAACGAAATAAATTAACTCTTATTAAATAAATTATTCCTATTTAAAGCTAAATACTTACCTGTAAAATAAATCCTAATATAGCTACAATATAAATTATAATTATATTGTAGCTATTTTAGGATTAATATTTATTTTACAGGCAACTTTGTATTTATTTTAACCAGGTACAATAGCTATTAAATAGTTAATAACTATTTAATAGTTACCTAGTTAAAATAATTACAAAATTACCTGTAAAATAAATCCTAACCTAAGTTACAATTAAACCTAACACTACACTATCAATAAATTAATTAAATAAAATACCTACAATTATCTACAATTAAACCTAACACTACACTATCAATAAATTAATTAAATACAATACCTACAAATAAATACAATTAAATAAACTAACTAAAGTACAAAAATAAAAAAGAACTAAGTTACAAAAAATAAAAAAATATTTACAAACATTAGAAAAATATTACAACAATTTTAAGCTAATTACACCTACTCTAAGCCCCCTAATAAAATAACAAAAGCCCCCCAAAATAAAAAAATGCCCTACCCTATTCTAAAATAAAAATAGAAAAGCTCTTTTACCTTACCAGCCCTTAAAAGGGCCTTTTGCGGGGCATGCCCCAAAGAATTCAGCTCTTTTGCCTGGAAAAAAAACATACAATACCCCCCCCAACATTACAACCCACCACCCACATACCCCTAATCTTACCCAAACCCCCCTTAAATAAACCTAACACTAAGCCCCTGAAGATCTTCCTACCTTATCTTCACCACGCCGGGTATCACCGATCGGTCCAGGCTCCGATGTCTTGATCCAAGCCCAAGCGGGGGCTGAAGACGTCCATCCTCCAGCTGAAGTCTTGATCCAAGCCCAAGCGGGGGCTGAAGACGTCCATCCTCCGGCTGAAGTCTTGATCCAAGCCCAAGCGGGGGCTGAAGACGTCCATCCTCCGGCTGAAGTCTTGATCCAATCGGCGTCTGAAGAAGTCCATCATCGGGCAGAAGTCTTCATCCTATCCGGGCAGAAGGGGAGATCCGGACCGGTAGATATCTTCATCCAAGCGACATCTTCTATCTTCTTCCATCCGACGACGAGCGGCTCCATCTTCAAGACCTCCGGCGCGGATCCATCCTCTTCTTCCGACGACTAGACGACGAATGAAGGTTCCTTTAAGGGACGTCATCCAAGATGGCGTCCCTCGAATTCCGATTGGCTGATAGGATTCTATCAGCCAATCGGAATTAAGGTAGGAAAATTCTGATTGGCTGATGGAATCAGCCAATCAGATTCAAGTTCAATCCGATTGGCTGATCCAATCAGCCAATCAGATTGAGCTTGCATTCTATTGGCTGTTCCGATCAGCCAATAGAATGCAAGCTCAATCTGATTGGCTGATCCAATCAGCCAATCGGATTGAACTTGAATCTGATTGGCTGATTCAATCAGCCAATCAGATTTTTTCTACCTTAATTCCGATTGGCTGATAGAATCCTATTGTTATTTTATTAGGGGGCTTAGAGTAGGTGTAATTAGCTTAAAATTGTTGTAATATTTTCTAATGTTTGTAAATATTTTTTTATTTTTTGTAACTTAGTTCTTTTTTATTTTTTGTACTTTAGTTAGTTTATTTAATTGTATTTATTCGTAGGTATTGTATTTAATTAATTTATTGATAGTGTAGTGTTAGGTTTAATTGTAGATAATTGTAGGTATTTTATTTAATTAATTGATAGTGTAGTGTTAGGTTTAATTGTAACTTAGGTTAGGATTTATTTTACAGGTAATTTTGTAATTATTTTAACTAGGTAACTATTAAATAGTTATTAACTATTTAATAGCTATTGTACCTGGTTAAAATAAATACAAAGTTGCCTGTAAAATAAATATTAATCCTAAAATAGCTACAATATAATTATAATTTATATTGTAGCTATATTAGGATTTATTTTACAGGTAAGTATTTAGCTTTAAATAGGAATAATTTATTTAATAAGAGTTAATTTATTTTGTTAGATTTAAATTATATTTAACTTAGGGGGTGTTAGGGTTAGGGTTAGACTTAGCTTTAGGAGTTAATACATTTATTAGAGTAGCGGCGAGGTCCGGTCGGCAGATTAGGGGTTAATAATTGTAGGTAGGTGGAGGCGACATTGGGGGCGGCAGATTAGGGGTTAATAAATATAATATAGGGGACTGCGGTGTTAGGGGCAGCAGATTAGGGGTTCATAGGGATAACGTAGGTTGCGGTGGTGTACGGAGTGGCAGATTAGGGGTTAATTGTATAATGCAGGTGTCAGCGATAGCGGGGGCGGCAGATTAGGGGTTAATAAGTGTAAGGTTAGGGGTGTTTAGACTCGGGGTACATATTAGGGTGTTAGGCAGTGACGTGCAGTGATAGGAGGCAGGGGAGGCAGCGCCTCCCCTGTCAAATCATAAAAAATAAGTTTTTAAAATTTAATTAAAAATAAATAAAAGTTTTCTGGTGTTGTGTTTTGAACTTAAGACCACGCCCCACCAAAGGTAGCCCCCCACCCTTCTCCCTCCGATCCTGGCATGAATCCCATCATCCATGTTGCGCAACTAAGGAGAGGCAGTGAGCCGTTCAGCTGCCCTCCATTGATGTGCAAGATGGATGCTTGATACTGGGATACTAACTCTATGCGGTAGCGCCACCCAGTGGTATCTTTTGCGGCCAATACTAAGCTCCATTAGAGGAGGCTCTTCAAAGCGCCTCTATGCTGGAGCTAACAGACAGCCAATCAGCGCTGCCGGGATTGCCTGACATCACAATCACATGGTGTCTGAGGAGTCGTGCCAAGCGTGGTGGAAGTGAGTCGGACTGGCGGGAACCAAGGTAGTTCCTAGTGCCGAGTCCTACTCATGTGTGACCATTCCAAATGGCCGGGCGGTGTTGCAGGAGAGAGGGTGCCAGTCAGACGGCGGGAGCGAGAACACAGGGGAGAGAGACACAGAAGGATTTGTGAGTGACAGCTACTTCCAATGCGTGCAATTACAGCGCGCACAGAGACAGCACAAGGGATACAGTGACAGAACAGAGAGAGGTGGTACGCGCAAGAGACAGCCTATCACTCTGGGAAATTGGGAATGCTGGGCTTAGACTAGAAAAAAGGTGAGACAGGAAGAGGCATGATACTTGTGCACAATATGTAGAATATTTATATAGAATATTAATATAACACTAATCTGATGAGACACACTCTTCATGTACTTATATGTTTATAGCATATAACGGTAATATTCTTCTGTAAGTCTGCAAATATATATGTGTGTTTTCTTATATGCAGATATTCATTTCTGTGTTTCTATGTTACACTATATAGTAATACAACGCATGTAAATACATAATATAGTTTTTATATATATATATATATATATATATATATATACTGTCTCCCCCCCTCCCCTGTGTTTCTCCCCCTCCCCTCTGTGTCTCTCCCCCCCTGTCTCTCCCCCCCTGTGTCTCCCCCCCTGTGTCTCTCTCCCCTGTGTCTCTCTCCCCCCTCCCCTGTGTCTCTCTCCCCCCTCCCCTGTGTCTCTCTCTCTCCCCCCTCCCCTGTGTCTCTCTCTCTCCCCCCTCCCCTGTCTCTCTCTCTCCCCCCTCCCCTGTCTCTCTCTCTCCCCCCTCCCCTGTCTCTCTCTCTCCCCCCTCTCCCCTGTCTCTCTCTCCCCCCTCTCCCCTGTCTCTCTCTCCCCCCTCTCCCCTGTCTCTCTCTCCCCCCTCTCCCCTGTCTCTCTCTCCCCCCTCTCCCCTGTCTCTATCCCCCCCCTCTCCCCTGTCTCTATCCCCCCTCTCCCCTGTCTCTATCCCCCCTCTCCCCTGTCTCTATCCCCCCTCTCCCCTGTCTCTATCCCCCCTCTCCCCTGTCTCTATCCCCCCTCTCCCCTGTCTCTATCCCCCCTGTCTCTCTCTCTCTCCTCTGTCTCTCTCTCTCTCCTCTGTCTGTCTCTCTCTCTCCCCTCTGTCTCTCTCTCTCTCTCCTCCTCTGTCTCCCTCCCTCTCCCCTCTGTCTCTCTCTCTCTCTCTCCCCTCTGTCTCTCTCTCTCCACTCTGTCTCTCTCTCCACTCTGTCTCTCTCTCTCTCTCTCCCCTCTGTATCTCTCTCCCCCTCTCTCCCCCCTCTGTCTCTCTCCCCCCTCTCTCCCCCTCTGTCTCTCTCTCTCTCTCTCTCCCCTCTGTCTCTCTCTCTCCCCTCTGTCTCTCTCTCTCTCCCCCCTCTGTATCTCTCTCTCTCTCTCTCTCCCCTCTGTCTCTCTCTCTCCCCTCTGTGTCTCTCTCTCTCTCCCATCTGTGTCTCTCTCTCTCTCCCATCTGTGTCTCTCTCCCCTCTGTGTCTCTCTCTCTCTCTCCCCTCTGTGTCTCTCTCTCTCTCTCCCCTCTGTGTCTCTCTCTCTCTCTCTCCCCTCTGTCCGTCTCTCTCCCCTGTCTCTCTCCCCTCTGTCTCTCTCTCTCTCTCCCCTCTGTGTCTCTCTCTCTCTCCCCTCTGTCTCTCTCTCCCTCTGTCTCTCTCTTTCCCCTCTGTCTCTCTCTCTCTCTCCCCTCTGTGTCTCTCTCTCTCCTCTCCCCTCTGTGTGTCTCTCTATCTCTCTCTCTCTCTCTCTGTCTGTCTCTCTCTCCCCTCTTTCTCTCTCTCTCTATCCCTCCCCCTCTGCAGACTTAGGAAGTGTTTCCCCATAGGAAACAATGGGGCTGCGTTAGGAGCTGAACGCTGTTTTTTTGCAGGTGTTAGGTTTTTTTTCAGCTCAAACTGCCCCATTGTTTCCTATGGGGGATTCGTGCACAAGCAAGTTTTTGAAGCTGGCCGCGTCCGTAAGCACTGCTGGTATTGAGAGTTGCAGTGGCGGTAAATTATGCTCTACGCTCCCTTTTTGGAGCCTAACGCAGCCCTTCTGTGAACTCTAAATACTAGCGGTATTCAAAAGGTGCGGGGAAAAAAAAGCCAGCGTTAGCTACGCGGGTCGTTACCGACAAAACTCTAAATCTAGCCGCATGGGTGTTGATAAAGTGTGAAACTGGACTTTTTGACATGTTTGATAGTATTGCAAGACGATTCTTCTATCATCTTGTGTATGTGCAATACACTCCGAAATAGCTACTTTTATATTTACAGTACCTGTGTATATACATTTAATACATAGATGTAATATCTTGTACAGCTAACAAGATCTACAGGAAACACAAGAAAATGGAAATCCCAACAACAATATCCAGAAATAGTGTTTAGCAATTGTGCTCTTAGACAGCCGAGACTGCAGCCGGGGAGAGAAGACATCTGCCTTTATATGGTAAGGGAGAAATGATTGTGTTCCTTTTACCATATGAAGCCAGCTCATTATACAGACAGTGACACAGACAGCGCCACTGTCTGTACCTGCTGCAGTGGTGGAAGGGGAGGAGGGAGGGAGGTGAACAGCCCAGGTGGGAGGGGGAGAAAGGGGAGGGTTTGCTACACTGCAGATGGGTTTTTTTACTGGTAGAGAGGGAGGGATGAGTCCGCTACACTACAGCTAAATGGATAATGAGAGGGGAGAGGCGGGCCCTACAGTATGATCGATTTGAAGGGGGAGGTGGGGAGAGTGAGGGGGGATCACTACACTAGAGAGTTTTTTTTCGCATTTCATAAATAAATCTATAGTTTTTTTTTTAAATGTATAGACTGTGGGGGGGGGGGGGGGGTGAGGACAAGGGAGGATGCAGAATATAAAAAAAATAATTAGAAAGAAAAAGTCTGCCAGTACCTAAGATGGTGATGAAAATTGTAAGTGGGGGGAGAGAGCTGTTTGAGAGGGATCAGGGAGGTTGGAGGGTTATCTTTACACTAGAATACTTTTACCCTTGCCAGCTAACTAATTAACCCCTTCACTGCCAGGGATTTCAGAAGTGTGATGCGCAGCTGCAATTAGCGGCCTTCTAATTACCAACAAGCAATGAGAAAGCCATATATGTCTGCTTTTTATGTACAAAGGGGATCCTAAAGAAACTTTTACAACCAATTGTGTTATGTCTGTACAAGTAGTATGTAAATAGTTTCAGTGAGAACCCCAAAGTTTGTGAATTTTTTTTACATATTTTTATTATATGTTCACATTTGGTGGTAAAATGGTGACATGAAATATACCAAAATGGGCCTAGATCAGAGGTTTTTAAACCTGTCATCAGCCCTCACTAACAGGCCACATTTTGAGAATATCTGAACTAGAGCACAGGTGAAATAATCATCTGATTAGTAAACATGGTTATTTTATCTGCTCTCATCCAAGGTAATACTGAAAACCTGGCCTGTTGGGGAGGTCTAAGGACAAGTTTGAAAACCAGTGGCCTAGATCAATACCTTGGGTTGTCTACTAAAAAACCTGAAGGGGTTCATATGTTTGTTTTTATTTCATACTCACACTTTTCAGATTGTAAAGTACAGTATTTTCATCTTTAGGAAAGGGTTTCTCTTTGTCATTCAGTCTTGTTTGTTTAAAGCCATGATATTCTTACAGTTATAAAAATGTGACATAAAGACATCTTGTTCTGTACAGTGAGAGTGAGGTTTAGAAACCTTGTCCTCTACAGTGAGAGTGAGGTTTAGAAATCTTGTTCTGTACAGTGAGAGTGATGTTTGAAAAACTTGTTCTGTACAGTGAGATTGCGGTTTGAAAACCTTGTCCTGTACAGTGAGAGTGAGGTTTGAAAACCTTGCTCTGTACAGTGAGAGTGAGGTTTGAAAAACTTGTTCTGTACAGTGAGAGTGAGGTTTGAAAACCTTGCTCTGTACAGTGAGAGTGAGGTTTGAAAAACTTGTTCTGTACAGTGAGAGTGAGGTTTGAAAACCTTGCTCTGTACAGTGAGAGTGAGGTTTGAAAAACTTGTTCTGTACAGTGAGAGTGAGGTTTGAAAACCTTGTCCTGTACAGTGAGAGTGAGGTTTGAAAACATTGTCCTGTACAGTGAGAGTGAGGTTTGAAAACATTGTCCTGTACAGTGAGAGTGAGGTTTGAAAACCTTGTTCTGTACAGTGAGAGTGAGGTTTAAAAACATTGTCCTGTACAGTGAGAGTGAGGTTTGAAAACCTTGTTCTGTACAGTGAGAGTGAGGTTTAAAAACATTGTCCTGTACAGTGAGAGTGAGGTTTAAAAACATTGTCCTGTACAGTGAGAGTGAGATTTGAAAACCTTGTTCTGTACAGTGAGAGTGAGGTTTAAAAACATTGTCCTGTACAGTGAGAGTGAGGTTTGAAAACCTTGTTCTGTACAGTGAGAGTGAGGTTTAAAAACATTGTCCTGTACAGTGAGAGTGAGGTTTGAAAACCTTGTTCTGTACAGTGAGAGTGAGGTTTAAAAACATTGTCCTGTACAGTGAGAGTGAGGTTTGAAAACATTGTCCTGTACAGTGAGAGTGAGGTTTGAAAACCTTGTTCTGTACAGTGAGAGTGAGGTTTAAAAACATTGTCCTGTACAGTGAGAGTGAGGTTTAGAAACCTTGTTCTGTACAGTGAGATTGAGGTTTGAAAACCTTGTTCTGTACAATGAGAGTGAGGTTTAAAAACATTGTCCTGTACAGTGAGAGTGAGGTTTGAAAACCTTGTTCTGTACAGTGAGAGTGAGGTTTAAAAACATTGTCCTGTACAGTGAGAGTGAGGTTTGAAAACCTTGTTCTGTACAGTGAGAGTGAGGTTTAAAAACCTTGTTCTGTACAGTGAGAGTGAGGTTTAAAAACATTGTCCTGTACAGTGAGAGTGAGGTTTGAAAACCTTGTTCTGTACAGTGAGAGTGAGGTTTAAAAACATTGTCCTGTACAGTGAGAGTGAGGTTTGAAAACCTTGTCCTGTACAGTGTACAGTGAAGATAGTGTAGTGTTTAATTGTAGATAATTGTAGGTATTTTATTTAAGTAATTTATTGATAGTGTAGTGATAGGTTTAATTGTAGATAATTGTAGGTAGTTTATTTAATTTATTTATTGATAGTGTAGTGTTAGGTTTAATTGTAACTTAGGTTAGGATTTATTTTACAGGTAATTTTGTAATTATTTTAACTAGGTAGCTATTAAATAGTTATTAACTATTTAATAGCTATTGTACCTGGTTAAAATAAATACAAAGTTGCCTGTAAAATAAATGTTAATCCTAAAATAGCTACAATATAATTATTATTTATATTGTAGCTATATTAGGGTTTATTTTACAGGTAAGTATTTAGCTTTAAATAGGAATAATCTATTTAATAAGAGTTAATTTATTTCGTTAGATTTAAATTATATTTAACTTAGGGGGGTGTTAGTGTTAGGGTTAGACTTAGCTTTAGGGGTTAATACATTTATTATAGTAGCGGTGAGGTCCGGTCAGCAGATTAGGGGTTAATAAGTGTAGGTAGGTGTCGGCAACGTTGAGGGGGGCAGATTAGGGGTTAATAAATATAATGTAGGTGTCGGCGGTGTTAGAGGCAGCAGATTAGGGGTACATAAGTATAACGTAGGTTGTGGCAGTGTACGGAGCGGCAGATTAGGGGTTAATAATAATATGCAGGGGTCAACGATAGCGGGGGCAGCAGATTAGGGGTTAATAAATATAATATAGGGGTAGGCGGTGTCAGGGGCAGCAGATTAGGGGTTCATAGGGATAATATAGGTTGCGGCGGTGTACGGAGCGGCAGATTAGGGGTTAATAATAATATGCAGGGGTCAGCGATAGCGGGAGCGGCAGATTAGGGGTTAATAAGTGTAAGGTTAGGGGTGTTTAGACTCGGGGTACATGTTAGGGTGTTAGGTGCAGACTTAGGTAGTGTTTCCCCATAGGAAACAATGGGGCTGCGTTAGGAGCTGAACGCTGCTTTTTTGCAGGTGTTAGGTTTTTTTTCAGCTCAAACAGCCCCATTGTTTCCTATGGGGGAATCGTGCACAAGCACGTTTTTGAAGCTGGCCGCGTCCGTAAGCAACGCTGGTGTAACGGTACCAACCGGATACCAAGGGTTAACACCAGGGAACAATGTCCTGCATAGGGAATCAGCAATTCACAACCCAGCCAGTTTTCAGGTTTTAAAACAGAATGACTTTTATTAAGGCTCATATGCCCAGTATTTATGCAGGTCTGACCCCCCCCCAGAAGGGGGGTTGAAAGAATGTTGTACATTAGATGAAGGGAACACACCCTTGACATGATACAATAGATTTACCTTGCTTAAGCTGATAACAATTTAAACACAAGATACATTTGGCTTTTCTTATCACCTAAGCATTTGCTCTCTGAGGGTGATTAAACAATGGACTGTGTATTAATAACATTAATGACAGTGCACAATAGTTGAGGCTAAAGCTGAACACAGTTAACTCTTTCAGTGCTGACAGAAGGGTCTGTCACATCTACATAGCACAATATACAGCCTATAGACAAGCTTTCTTACGTTATAGTCCAGAAGTGGCTAGGTTTGCCACAATGCTCCCCCAGAACCAAGCCGGCATACACAGTCTGATCTCAACGGATCGGCTTGGGGATGTCCGGGGCAACTTTCGGCTCAAGTAAGCTACGGGGTGTTCTCCGCCATCTGCTCCAACTTGGCTCAGTACTGCCCCCACCCCAAACATGGAAGCGTCTCTTCCCAGAGGGACTGGGCTTGGGTAGTCACAGGGTTAACATCAGCGGGATCCATGGGAGCATAGGCAGAAACAAGGGGGGCCAAGTCATTTCCAAGGAGAACATCAGCAGGTAAGTCCTTCTTGACCCCCACATTCACAAGTCTAGCGCCCACTCCCCAATCCAAATGTACCCTGGCAACAGGTAGGCGGAACACAGTGCCCCCTGCTACCCTCACAGCCATAGTGTCTCCAGTGTGCTGTTTCTCAGACACCAAGTTCTCTTGAAGCAAGGTCATGGTAGCACCAGTATCCCGTAGACCACTGACCTCCTTCCCATTCACTTTAACCCGCTGCCGGTTATTCCGGTGGGCAGCTTGCACGGGGTCTGCTTCATGTAGGCTGCCCCAGCATTCTGGCGCCTCTACGTAGCGGGCCGCAGGCCTCTAAACTTGCGCCGGTATGCCTCTGAGGTAATGGCATATCTTTCCAAGATCGCTCTCTTCACTTTAGCGTAATCCTTGCTGTCCTCCCTGGGTACAGCGCGATACGCTTCCGCTGCCCTACCGGCTAGCTTGCCTGCTAGCACCGGCACCCATACGGACTGCTCCAAATCATGTAACTCGCACAGTCTCTCAAAATCCTGTAAATACCCATCGATCTCATCCTTCTCCTCACAAAACATTTTAAATGCATGGTATGGGATTTTAGGTCTTACTGGGTTGCTGAGTGCGTCCAAAATGGATTCTGCTCGGGAGGATGCATTCCGCGGACTGTGTGCCATCACGTACTCCTGCACATCTGCCATTACCACGGATAGCATATCCCGTGGTACAGGTTGGGGTAAAAATTCCAGCCTGGTCCTCATTTCCCTCTGGTATAGGGTCTCCTCCATGGCTGCTGGAGGCGTAGCGCTGCGAGCTCTGTCTCCCTCCATCAGCTCAGCAAATATAGCCTTGGGTTTGCTGCTGCCTATCTTTCCCCTGGCTTCTAGCAGTTCCTTTAACGTTTGTCTCTTTAGCTTAGAATAATCCATCTCCATTCACTTCGGTCCCTGGTACTCCTTCCATCTTAGTCAGTATTGTAGTAATCCCCCTCTTCCTGAGGTTACTGGCTTGTGTAGTTGCTCTTCTGGGCGATAAGGTTCATTCCGTCGCTTGCCACCAATTGTAACGGTACCAACCGGATACCAAGGGTTAACACCAGGGAACAATGTCCTGCATAGGGAATCAGCAATTCACAACCCAGCCAGTTTTCAGGTTTTAAAACAGAATGACTTTTATTAAGGCTCATATGCCCAGTATTTATGCAGGTCTGACCCCCCCCAGAAGGGGGGTTGAAAGAATGTTGTACATTAGATGAAGGGAACACACCCTTGACATGATACAATAGATTTACCTTGCTTAAGCTGATAACAATTTAAACACAAGATACATTTGGCTTTTCTTATCACCTAAGCATTTGCTCTCTGAGGGTGATTAAACAATGGACTGTGTATTAATAACATTAATGACAGTGCACAATAGTTGAGGCTAAAGCTGAACACAGTTAACTCTTTCAGTGCTGACAGAAGGGTCTGTCACATCTACATAGCACAATATACAGCCTATAGACAAGCTTTCTTACGTTATAGTCCAGAAGTGGCTAGGTTTGCCACAGCTGGTATTGAGAGTTGCAGTGGCGGTAAATATGCTCTACGCTCCCTTTTTTTGGAGCCTAACGCAGCCTTTCTGTGAACTCTAAATACCAGTGGTATTTAAAAGGTGCGGGGGAAAAAAAGCATGCGTAGCTAACGCACCCCTTTGGCCGCAGAACTCTAAATCTAGCCGTTTGTGTTTAAAGCGCCATTTTGAAACCTAGGTATTGTAAACTGATTGGTACAGAGCAAAGGATACCCACGGAGTGGGTTTGGAAAACAATTAAATTTGCAGACAAGATATCTGATATACGGTAGAGATATGTTAATGAAATGCTATTGATAAAAAGCGTATTTGGGGTAGTTAGTTAGTAACAGGCATAGAAAATATTTACTTACAGTGGCCCTTTAAAGGGACAGTATACTGTAAAATAATTTTTCCCTTAATGTGTTTACAATTGCTTTTTTTACCAACTGCAGAGTAAAAAATGTATGAAAATTAGCTTTTTAAGGCTTATTTGTGTATATTAAAGCTCTGAATTTGTGTTTTGAAGCCACAACCTGATAAAATGGGTTGAGCATGAAGGTATAATCAGATCTCATTACTGTATCACATTGTGCACATATACCTGCTTCTTTATCTTATATCTGTCCTTAAAACAATCACCAGTACTTTGAGAGAACAATGGAAAATCAACATTTTATTACCTTATGTCTGCTATATCTGACTGGGAGTGTAATTTCTTCTGCTGGCTGTGTTTACAAAGCTTATCTATAGCTGGTACGCGCGGCCACAAACTTTCAGAATAGGTGGGGATACCACATGCTAAATCAACAATTTAAAATGCCAATATAAGGGTAAAGGAGCTACTTGTAAACAATTTAATACACTCCAGCAGGTAAAGTGGATCATTGGGAACAAATTAAAGGGGAGAAAATTTTTGAGTAAACTGTCCCTTTAAGTATTTTAATAAAAGCTCACCATCTTTTAAGTTGCGAGAAAAAACAGTGAGATCTGTAGGGTGAAAATGTTTAGCTAATTATGCTGGGACTGAGAGACTATTTCATATACACCCATGGAACACCCAAGTTAAGCCCAATTTATGCAAAAAAAACAATTACGCTTTGTATTTTGGAGTTATAAGTGTGAATTTCTATGTGTTTTTTGCACATCCAGTGTATTTAAATTACATTTTAAGTTGTTTATATTCAATACAATTGTCCTATTCAACCTTTTTCATGCAAATAATATTTTTGCTTTGCATTAACTGCTGATATTCCACATAACCTATGTCCTTTTAATTAAAGAAGTAAAAGTCAAATTACAGACTTTCTCTACTTCAAAGCAAAAAATATCTATTTTTACCATTATAAAACAAAAATCCTCTATTTTATCCCCCACAAAAGAATTATTCTCACCTCACACTACTTTTCTCTTGATGTGGGTTCATCAATATAAGGAGCCTGTAGGAAAGCTTGTGGTATATGTCCCTCTGAAAGATACTGGCTGGCCATTAATGAGTTGGAAGGTTTTTGGTCCAGTATCTGGATCTCATAGTGTGGTTGAAACAAGATACAGTAGTCAAGTGTACCCATTAGTTTAGTACAGGTTATATACTAGTCCATCTTAAGCGATTGAAAAAAACAAAACATTAACTATGATCATATGTATGGAGTGAAATAATAACCAGATCTTTTTTATATGCAATAAGACTTAATACCAAATGGTTGAGAGTCCGGCAGACAATACAACTGTGCTATATCTACGATTTTACAAGAACTATTTACATAGTAACATAGTAACATATTAGATGAGGTTGAAAAAAGATCGAAGTTCAACGAGTTCAACCTATACAAATCGAAAATACTTACAAAAAGCTCCAGTTAAGCTTAAATAATCCCACTAAAAGGTGACCCATTTAATACTAGCAATCGTATCCATGAATTTTGTTTCTAGACAGAAATTTATCCAAACAATTTTTAAATGTATCTAGGGTTTTGGCATTCCCTGCCTCCTTTGGTAATGAGTTCCACAATTTTATTGCTCTTACAGTGAAAAGACTTTTCCGTTGCAGGAGATTAAGGGGCATATTTATCAAGCTCCGTACGGAGCTTGATGCCCCGTGTTTCTGTCAAGCCTTCAGGCTCGTTGGAAACAGATGTTATGAAGCAGCGGTCTAAAGACCGCTGCTCCATACCCTGTCCGCCTGCTCTGAGGCTGCGGGAAGAAATCAACAGAAATCAACCCGATCGAATATGATCGGGTTGAGTGACACCCCCTGCTAGCGGCCGATTGGCCGCAAATATGCAGGGGGCTGCCCCTCTATCTCCTTTCCTCCAACCTTAAATTGTGACCTCTTGTCACAAACAATTTTCTTGGAATAAACAGAGCTTCTGCCATCTCTGTATATGGGCCTTGAATATATTTATATAAAGTAATAATGTCACCTCTCAAGCACCTTTTTTTCTAAAGAAAACAGACCCAGTTTGGCTAGCCTTTCCTCATAACTTAAATTCTCCATTCCCCTTATTAGCTTTGTGGTCCTTCTCTGGACTTTTTCTAGTTCTGCAATATCTTTTTTTGCAATCGGTCCCCAGAACTGCACTCCATACTCAAGGTGAGGTCTTACCAGGGATTAATATAGTGACAGAATTATGCTTTGCTCCCTTGAATCAATGCCTCTTTTAATACATGCTAGTATCTTTTTAGCCTTTGTAGCTGCTGCCCTGTATTGTGCACCCATCTTTAGCTTTTTATCTATTACTACTTCCAAATCCCTTTCCTCTTCTGTTTGAGTTCTGGGACTCGTCTTGTCCCATTTAAATAATACATTGCCAGCTTATTTTTACTTCAAAATATAGAACCTTGCATTTTCCAGTATTAAATCTAATTTTCCATTTACCTGCCCATACGTCTAATGTTTGCAGATCCCTTTGTAATAAATGTTCATCCTGCTCTGACCTAATGACCTTACTTAACTTAGTATAATCTGAAAAATAGAGATGTCGCTATTTAATCCTTGCTCCAAGTCATTTATAAAATTATTAAAGAGAACAGGGCCCAGTGCCAGTACTGATCCCTGGGGGACTCTACTGATTACCTTTGTCCAATCTGAGTATGATCCATTCACTACTACTCGTTGCTCCCTATCTTTTATCCAGTTATTTATCCATGAGCTAACATTTTCAGCTATTCCCAGTCCCCTTAATTTTGTGCATTAATCTCTCATGTGGCACTGTATCAAATGCCTTTGCAAAATCTAAGTATATCACATCAACTGATTCCCCTTTATCTATATTTTTCCTTCCTTCCTTATAGAATCTAATTAGATTAGTTTGACATGATCTATTTCTCATAAAACCATGCTGATTTTAACTCATAATCTTGTTTACATGAATGTGCTTATCAATATAATCCTTTATAATCCCTTCAAATATCTTCCCCACTATTGATGTCAGACTAACTGGTCTATAGCTTCCTGGATCATCCCTGCTTACCTTTTTGAAGAGTGGCACCACATCAGCTTTACGCCAATCCTGGGGTACCATGTCTGAGAATAATGAGTCTTGAAAAATTAAGAGTAAAGGTTTGTCTATAACAGTGCTAAATTCCCTTATTTACCGTAATATTATCAAGTTTTTCCTGATATCCTCTATACATAACCCAGTTAATGGTATGGGCTGGCATGTTCTAGTTTGTTCCAAAATATCGTCCATTGGTTCCTCTCTTGTGCATACCGAAGAAAAAAACTGGTTTAGTACCTTAGCCTTCTCCCTGTCACTGTTAACCATGCTACCCTCCACGCATTTTAATGCACCTATATTGTCCTTCTTAGATGATTTTTTGCTATTTATGTACTTAAAGAACCTTTTAGGGTTAGACTTAATTTTTCATTTTCAATTTTGGCTAATTTGATTGCTTTTTTGCATGCTATGTTATATTCCTTATAAATATGGTATGTTGAGTCTGTACTATTTTCTTTGAATAATTTAAATGCCCTACGTTTTTTCCTAATTTCTCTTAACACATTTTTATTTAGCCACATTGGCTTGGATTTTTTATTTTCATAACCATATGGTATTTGTTGATATGTATATTTATTTAACAAAGTTTTAAATGTTATCCATTTATCCTCTGTATTTTTATTAGAGAATATTTTGTCCCAATTTATGTTATTTAATCATTTCCCTAAAGAGTTGAATTTTGCTTTCTTAAAATTAAAAGTTTTAGTTAAAGCTTTAAGACACTGCTTATGAAAAGAGATTTCAAATGTGACCATGTTCTGAACACTGTTACCCAAATGTTCTTTGACTTCTATGTTTGATATTATATCTGTATTGTTTGATAGCACTAAATCCAAAATAGCTTTACTCCTAGTTGGCTCCTCTATTAATTGTGACAAGAAGTTATCCCTGAGAACATTTATAAATCTATCCCACTTAGCTGAATTACTAGTTTCATTGGCCCAGTTTATATCAGGGTAGTTAAAATCTCCCATAATTACAGCACTGTTATTAGCAGCCTTACCTATTTGCATTAGTAGCTGAGTTTCCTCCGGGTCACTAATGTTGGGGGGCTTATAGCATGTTCCTAGTAATATTTTTTTAGGATTTTTCCCCCCTCTCTAAGTTAACTGCCGAGTCATGTGAATCATCCCACCAAGTTTCAGTTATACTGATAACATCATAGTCCTCTTCTGCAACTAAGAGCGTCAGCTCCCCCATTTTACCTGTCATGCTTCTTGCATTTGTTGTCATACATTTAATTTTCATGTGCTTTCTGCTGCTACTTGGTGTGCTTTCCTCTATACTTTCTAATGTGACATTTCTTAAGTCATCCCTTTCTTGAGATATTATAGGAGTGACATATTCCCAGACTGATCTCTCTGTTCTATTGTGTTCTAACTGACCCTCCCCTTTGCCTAGTTTAAAAGATTATCTAAACGTGCTACCATCCTTTCCCCAACACACCTGCACCCATGTCATTCAGGTGCAATCCATCCTTACTGTACAAATTGTACCCTAGTGAAAAGTCAGCCCAGTGCTCTAAAAAGTCAAACCCCTCATTTTTACACCATGTTTATAACATGACCTTAGCTCCTTCTGCCTTACTGAATTAGCACACGGCACTGGTAATATCTCCAAAAATATTACTTTTTAGGACTCTCCATCTCCCACTGATTCCTTCATTAGTACCAATATGTACCATGACTGCAGGATGAGACCCAACATCCCTCTAACAATCTATCAATACGCTCCACAATATGCCTAACATGAGCCCCTGGAAGACAGCAAACTGTTCTATTTAAAGGGTCTGGATGACAAATTACCCTATCAACCTTCCTAATAATAGAGTCTCCTACCACCAACATCTGCCTCAGGCCTGACTTGTATGCCCCTCTTCCATGACTGAAGGACTGTTAACTATAGTATGCCCTGCTACCATGACTGAAGGACTGCCCACCAGAGTATGCTCCTCTTCCCCGACTAAAGAACTGTTTACTATACTAGGCAAAACAGTCCTCTCTGACACTGCCACCCCTGAACTGATATCCCCAACATCTTCACTTAATCTGGCAAATCTGTTGGGGTGTATCCGCTCAGAACTGGCCTGTCTCTTCCGCTTACCTTTACCTCGCCCTCTGACTGTGACCCAGCTACATCCTGGAGTCTCCTCATCTGAATCCTCCCCATTCCCACTGATAGAACCATTAACAACCAGCTCTGTCCTATCCATTTCCCTTTCAAGTGTCTGAATTTCATGTAGTGTTGCACTTCGTTCCTCCAGATCCCCAATATGAGTTTCTAAAGAGACAATATGCTCACACTTGCCACAAACATATAATCCCAGAAGCGGCTGCTCCAGTGATGCAAACATGTGGCAAGCTGTACACTGAATGAGATTCTCACACATACTTACTAAAAGGTTTTGTCAGCCGCTCTGGAATCAATCCGGGATGTAACCCAACTGCTAGCGTGAATTGAAAGCACACGCTAGCACACTGAGAAATATCCAGGACGTGACCCACTCAGGAAGCAGATTAGAAGATAACAAAAATGAATATTGTTCCAGAATGCAGGAAAGCCACAAAGGATAAAACGTCCCTTTAAGTAGTACAAAGAACAAAAAGGAAATGCTCTTACTTTGAAGCTTCTGAAAAAGGTCCTCTTTAGCAGGCTTGTAAAACAAAGGAAAAGTTCTCTTTTGCAGCTTGTAAAAGTATAATGTCCCTTTAAGCAGGTTTATAACAAACAGAAAGGCAAAGTTCTCTTTTGCAGCTTGTAAAAGTAAATGTCCCTTTTAAGCAGGTGTATAACAAACAGAAAGGCAAAGTTCTCTTTTGCAGCTTGTAAAAGTATAATGTCCCTTTAAGCAGGTTTATAACAAACAGAAAGGCAAAGTTCTCTTTTGCAGCTTGTAAAAGTAAATGTCCCTTTTAAGCAGGTGTATAACAAACAGAAAGGCAAAGTTCTCTTTTGCAGCTTGTAAAAGTAAATGTCCCTTTTAAGCAGGTGTATAACAAACAGAAAGGCAAAGTTCTCTTTTGCAGCTTGTAAAAGTAAAATGTCCCTTTAAGCAGGTCTTGTTTAACAAAGAATAGGTTTAAAGGTAAAGGCCAAAGCAAGGTCAGGCAGGCAGAAGTCGGCATCCAAATATCAGCAAAAGGTATAGGCAAAAGACAGGGTCAGGCAAGCAGAAGTCGGCATCCAAGTGTCAGCAAAAGGGTAATAGCTACAGGCAAGGTCAGGCAGGCAGAAGTCGGTACACAGAAGAATAAAACTGATATGGTACTCACAATCCAGGGAAACAAACAAACGGGCCCAGATTCAGATCTCCCGCCGAGATTTAAAGGGCAGGAGCGTAACCGTCATCAGAGGGGTGTGAGAGAAAGCGTCATGTTGCTAAGCAACATGACGTCAGAGACACAGAGGAGTTCCGGGAGCCGCGGCGACACGGCGATGAACGGAAGCGCTCATGACAGCACCCCCTCCTCAAGGGCCCCTCCGGGGGACAGGACCAGGTCTATCAGGATGAGTCTTGTGGAAGGTCTTGACCAATATTGGAGCATTTACTTGATGAGCAGGTTCCCAAGAACGTTCCGTGACTGGATAACCCTTCCAATGAATGAGATAATACAATTTCTTGCCCCGCAATTTGGAATCTAGAATATGGCTGATCTCAAACTCAGGATGTCCATGCACCAATAACGGTGGAGGTTTAGAAAAAGGCTTAGAATACCTGTTAATCATCACAGGTTTTAAAAGAGAAACATGGAATACCGGATGGACTTTGAGAGACTTGGGTAAAGCTACCCGATAAGCAGTGGAACATACCTGACCCAGTATTCGGAAAGGACCCACATATCGTGGTCCCAATTTGTTAGAAGGTTGTTTCAGGCGAAGAAATCGAGAGGAAATCCAAACTTTATCACCAGGGCGATATTTGGGAGCCTTTTTCCGTCGAAGATCCGAAAAGAACTTGTAACGTCTAGAAGTTACAGAAAGAATACGATGTATCTTCTGCCAATGTCGAGTTAATCTTCGGGCTGTAAGATCAGAAGCAGGATTCACTGTGGAGGAAGTATGCAAAGGGAACGTCCTAGGCTGATATCCGTAAGCTGCATGAAAAGGAGAAGTCTGAAGGGAGGAATTGTACCGGGCATTATGGGCCAATTCAGCCAAAGGAAGGTAAGAAGTCCAGTTAGAATGATAATGATCCACATAATGTCTAAGATATGTTTCAAGACACTGGTTTACTCTTTCAGTCTGACCATTCGATTGTGGGTGGTGAGAAGTAGAGAGAGATATAGTAGTACCAAAATGTTTACAAAGTGACCTCCAAAATCGAGAAACGAATTGTACCCCTCTATCTGAAACAATATCAAGAGGAAATCCATGGATTCTTACAATATGTAGAATAAAAAGTTCAGAGAGTCTTTTGGCAGATGGTAATCCTGGCAAGGGTACAAAATGAGCCGTCTTAGTGAACCTGTCGACCACCACCCAGATAGTATTGTTCCCAGTGGACAAGGGAAGATCGGTAATAAAGTCCATGGATACATGAGTCCAAGGCTGGTGAGGTATAGGCAATGGTTGGAGTAATCCTGAAGGAAGTTGGCGTGGAGTTTTGTTCATGGCACATTGTGTGCATACTGAGACGTAATCCTTCACATCTTGAGAGAGTGTAGGCCACCAGACATGTTGTTTGAGGTTTCGAGTGGTAATACTGATGCCAGGATGTCCAGAAAGGGGACTATCATGAGCCCAAAATAAAATCTTGGAACGAAGGCGTTCAGGAACAAAGAGTAAACCATTGGGAGGTTTACAGGACAAAGGAAGACGCTCTTGAGCGGACTGTAATTCTTGTAACCAAGAAGTTGTTAACTGGGCAATGACTTCATGAGGTTGGAGAATGGTACCAGACTCAGGAACTGGGGTATCTTGAAATTGTCTGGAAAGTGCGTCTGCTTTAATATTTTTTGAACCAGGTATGTAAGACAAATTATAGTGAAACCGAGAGAAGAATAAGGACCAGCGTGCTTGCCTGGAATTTAGTCGTTTGGCTGTTTGGAGATACAGAAGGTTCTTATGATCAGTAAGTATAGTAAATGGCAAAGAAGTACCTTCCAGCCAATGTCTCCATTCATCCAATGCCATCTTGATGGCAAGCAACTCTTTATTCCCTACGTCATAGTTAAATTCGGAAGGAGTGAATTTTTTAGAGAAAAAAGCAACAGGATGAATCCTTCCAGTCTCTGGTATTCGTTGAGACAGAACCGCTCCAGCAGCAACAGAGGAAGCATCCACCTCCAGAATAAATTGAAACTCAGGATTTGGATGACGAAGGATAGGAGCTGAGGAAAAAGCTTCTTTGAGAGATTCAAAAGCTTCTATAGCCTCAGACGGCCATACTTTACAGTTTTGTCCTTTTCTTGTGAGAGAAGTAAGAGGAGAAGTAATAGTAGCAAAATTCTTGATGAACTTTCTGTAATAATTGGCGAAGCCTAGGAAACGTTGTAAAGCCTTCAAAGAATCAGGTCTAGGCCAATCCAAAATGGCAGAAAGTTTAGTAGGGTCCATTTCGAATCCAGATGCCGATATTACATAACCCAGAAAGGGTATGATTTTTTGATGGAAAGAACATTTCTCCAGTTTAGCAAACAGATGGAATTCTCTTAGACGTTGAAGTACTTTCTTGACGTGGTGCACATGATCTTGGTGGTTCTGAGAAAAAATTAAGATGTCGTCCAGGTATATGATAACAAAAATATTCAAAAAATCACGAAAGATCTCATTTACAAAATGCTGGAAAACCGCCGGAGCATTGCATAGCCCAAAGGGCATGACCAAATATTCATAATGCCCAAATCGAGTGTTAAAGGCAGTCTTCCACTCATCTCCTTTGCGTATACGGATCAAGTTGTATGCACCACGTAGGTCGAGTTTGGTGAAAATGGTGGCTCCCTGAAGATAAGTAAAAAGTTCAGGAATAAGGGGCAGAGGATAACTGTTCTTGATGGTAATCTGATTCAATCCACGATAATCAATACAGGGTCTTAATCCGCCATCCTTTTTTCCCACAAAAAAGAAACCAGCCCCTACAGGGGAAGAGGAGGGTCGAATAAATCCTCTAGCCAGATTGTCTTTTATATATTCTTCCAGAGCCATGTTTTCTGGTTTAGAAAGTGGATATGTTTTGCCTCGAGGATAGGCAGCCCCAGGAAGGAGGTCAATGGGACAATCAAAAGGGCGATGAGGAGGAAGACGTTCCGCTTCTTTTTTGGAGAAGACATCCACAAAGTCATGGTAATGCATAGGTAAGGATTCCGGAGTTTCAACTGTGAGAGCAATAGTGAGTGGTAACTTAGTAATCTCTTGAAGACATTTAGTCTGGCATGTAGATCCCCAGGAAGTGAGTTCACCGAAAGTCCAAGAAAAAATGGGATTGTGAATCTGGAGCCAGGGTAATCCCAAGATAATGGGAAATTGCGGAGTGGGAATGACATCGAAACAAATTGTCTCAGAATGAAGTATTCCTACGGTGAGGATTAAGGGTTGAGTAGAAAACTGAATGTATCCAGAACCCAAAGGATCTCCACTGACCGTAGAGACTGAAATGGAATACTCCTTCTTTAGTAAGGATATAGAATGAGTAGAAACAAATGTAGAGTCAATGAACACACCTCCAGCACCAGAATCAATTAGGGCTTGGGTATAGATCTTCTTTTGTCCAATTAGAAGAGTTACTGGAACAAAGAGTTTCTTGTATAGGGAATGACCACTATTTTGGCTTAACTCAGTTCCCTGGACTAGAGTTAAGCCCTGGCTTTTACTGGCCTAGTAGGACAATCCCTTAATAAATGTCCTTTAAGGCCACAGTACAGACATAAGCCAAGAGTCCGTCTTCTTAAGCGTTCAGTCTCAGTTAATTTTATACTTCCTACTTCCATGGGTTCAGCCTGATCAGTAGTAGGAGAGGCTGGAGTGACTGGACTAGAAAAACGAGGAGCTAAACGAAAAGGAGTTCGAGTGGCAGTCCTCTGTGTTCTATCCTTTTCTTGTTGGCGTTCACGAAACCTGGCGTCGAGACAGATACAGAGATTTATTAAGGCTTCTAAGGACTCTGGAAGTTCACGATACACCAATTCATCCTTGAGACGCTCAGAAAGTCCTTTACGGAAAGCGGCTCTGAGTGCTCCCTGATTCCAAGTGGTTTCAGAGGCAAGGGTGCGGAACTCAATTGCATATTGAGAGACTGGTTGATTTCCTTGACGTAAATCCAGGAGAGTTGCTTCAGCAGCGGATGACCTTCCAGGTTTATCGAATACGTTTGAGAATGTAGATAGAAATGTATCAACATCCAACAGTATAGGATCATTCTTTTCTAGCAAAGGTGACACCCAAGCCAAGGCTTTTCCTTTCATTAAGGAAATAAGAAACGTGATTCTAGAAGAGGCAGTAGCAAAGAGAGTAGGGCTATTTCGGAAATGAAGACGGCATTGATTCAAAAAGCCTCTACATTCTTCAGGATTCCCATCATATTTATCCGGAAGAGGAATCCTGGGACTTAGTTGTACCTGAGACTGATTGTTAGGAATCGGAGGAGGTAATGCCTCAATCGGATTTGGATTGGGATTAGGATTGGGAGGTGCGGTAGCAACCAAATTTTGTAATAGAGCAGTAATTTGATCAAGTTTAGTGTCCAGAGACTGCAAGTGAGTGGCATGAGAACCCAAGAGCTGTCCCTGGTGAGCCACGGCCATAGATAATTCAGTGGGGTCCATTTTTATGGCCCGTTTGTAATGTCAGCCGCTCTGGAATCAATCCGGGATGTAACCCAACTGCTAGCGTGAATTGAAAGCACACGCTAGCACACTGAGAAATATCCAGGACGTGACCCACTCAGGAAGCAGATTAGAAGATAACAAAAATGAATATTGTTCCAGAATGCAGGAAAGCCACAAAGGATAAAACGTCCCTTTAAGTAGTACAAAGAACAAAAAGGAAATGCTCTTACTTTGAAGCTTCTGAAAAAGGTCCTCTTTAGCAGGCTTGTAAAACAAAGGAAAAGTTCTCTTTTGCAGCTTGTAAAAGTATAATGTCCCTTTAAGCAGGTTTATAACAAACAGAAAGGCAAAGTTCTCTTTTGCAGCTTGTAAAAGTAAATGTCCCTTTTAAGCAGGTGTATAACAAACAGAAAGGCAAAGTTCTCTTTTGCAGCTTGTAAAAGTATAATGTCCCTTTAAGCAGGTTTATAACAAACAGAAAGGCAAAGTTCTCTTTTGCAGCTTGTAAAAGTAAATGTCCCTTTTAAGCAGGTGTATAACAAACAGAAAGGCAAAGTTCTCTTTTGCAGCTTGTAAAAGTAAATGTCCCTTTTAAGCAGGTGTATAACAAACAGAAAGGCAAAGTTCTCTTTTGCAGCTTGTAAAAGTAAAATGTCCCTTTAAGCAGGTCTTGTTTAACAAAGAATAGGTTTAAAGGTAAAGGCCAAAGCAAGGTCAGGCAGGCAGAAGTCGGCATCCAAATATCAGCAAAAGGTATAGGCAAAAGACAGGGTCAGGCAAGCAGAAGTCGGCATCCAAGTGTCAGCAAAAGGGTAATAGCTACAGGCAAGGTCAGGCAGGCAGAAGTCGGTACACAGAAGAATAAAACTGATATGGTACTCACAATCCAGGGAAACAAACAAACGGGCCCAGATTCAGATCTCCCGCCGAGATTTAAAGGGCAGGAGCGTAACCGTCATCAGAGGGGTGTGAGAGAAAGCGTCATGTTGCTAAGCAACATGACGTCAGAGACACAGAGGAGTTCCGGGAGCCGCGGCGACACGGCGATGAACGGAAGCGCTCATGACAGGTTTAACTTAAAACTATAAAATAATTATATTTCCCCTTGGTTACTCCAAATCCTTGTTTGCCTAACTACCTTGTTTAGCTAACTGCTTACTTAAAGGGACAGTCTACACCAGAATTTTTATTGTTTTAAAAGATAGATAATCCCTTTATTACCCATTCCCCAGATTTGCATAACTAACACATTTATAATAATATACTTTTAACCTCTGTAATTATCTTGTATCTAAGCCTCTGCAAACTGCCCCTTTATTTCAGTTCTTTTGACAGACTTGCAGTTTAGCCAATCAGTGCCTGCTCCCAGATAACTTCACGTGTACGAGCACAGTGTTATCTATGTGAAACACGTGAACTAACACCCTCTAGTGGTGAAAAACTGTTAAAATGCATTCTGAAAAGAGGTGGCCTTCAAGGTCTAAGAAATTAGCATATGAACCTCCTAGGTTAAGCTTTCAACTAAGAATACCAAAAGAACAAAGCAAAATTGGTGATAAAAGTAAATTGGAAAATTGTTTAAAATTACAGGCCCTATCTGAATCATGAAAGTTTATTTTGGCCTAGACTGTCCCTTTAAACAGACAATCATACTTTAACAGATAATCAAGGCAGCAGACCATCTCAGGACAAGCTTACAGAGTTACTGTACTAGATTTATAGTCTAGCTATGCCCACACAGGTGAAAATAATCCCTCCCCTAATTACCCACACAGGAAACAACAAACAAAAACAAAAATGAAGGGTAGAAACAAACAAAACAGTTGTGTTTTTGTGTTTTGTTTTTTAAATCCACCCCTTGCACAGCAAACCATTTTAAAAATTAACCTGTTTAGCTAACTGCTTACTTAAAGGGACATAATACTCATATGCTAAATCACTTGAAACTGATGCAGTATAACTGTAAAAAGCTGACAGGAAAATATCACCTGAGCATCTCTATGTAAAAAAGGAAGATATTTTACCTCACAATTTCCTCAGTTCACCAGAGTAAGTGCTGTGTAAAAAGTTATACTTCAGCTGCTGCCCAGCTGCAGGTAAAAGAAATGAAGAAATGAACAGCAACCAATCAGCAACCAACAGTGCTGAGGCCATGAACTCTTGTACTGTGATCTCCTGAGATTTGACTTAATTCTCATGAGATTTCATAGTAAACTTCCTTAAACTGAATAGGGAAATAAGATGTGAGTATACAAGGCTTGCTCCTTTGCCTGTCCTGGGACAGACATACTGATTTGCTGCTTAGAAGTACTTAACAATGGGATGTGGCTACTGAGGAATTTTTGAGGTAAAATGTCTTTCTTTTTTACATAGAGATGTTCAGGTGATTTTTTTTTAGTCAGCTTTTTACAGCTATGCTGCATCACTTTCAAGTGTTTCAACATGTGGGTATCATGGCCCTTTAAACAGACAATCTTACTTTAACAGATAATCAAGGCAGCAGACCCTCTCAAAATACAGCATGCTATGTTAGGGTAGTGTCTTGACATCTTTTGTAACTAAATCTTTATTGTATCTGACAACACCCTGGAAACAATAAAACAGACAAGCAGGAAATAACCTAGAAAAATTTCAAGTAAATAGCTGCTCCCTTGTTGGCACAAAACCAGAGTGCATATTTATAGACTTACCCTGACACTAGCGGATCTACTCAACAGAGGGCCCTGGTGCCAAAATAGTTTTGGACCCCCCAAAGGTAAATCAGTATTAACCCCTTAAGGACCAGGCACTTCAGACAAAAACTTCCCCAAAAGACCAGAGCATTTTTAGCATTTTTGCTATCACTACATTTAAACAGAAATATAGAGCCTTTTTTTTTTTTACCTTTCAAAACTATATTTTTTTTTTTAGTAGACAACCCAAAGTATTGATCTATGCCCATTTTGGAATATTTTATGCCACCATTTCACCGCCAAATGCGATCAAATTAAAAAAAACGTTAACTTTTTCACAATTTTAGGTTTCTCAATGAAATGATTTACAAACAGCTTGTGCAATCATGGCACAAATGGTTGTAAATGCTTCTCTGGGATCCCCTTTGTTCAGAAATAGCAGACATATATGGCTTTGGCATTGCTTTTATGTAATTAGAAGGCCGCTAAATGCCCCTGCGCACCACACTTGTATTATGTCCAGCAGTGAAGGGTTTAATTAGGTAGCTTGTAGGGTTAATTTTAGCTTTAGTGTAGAGATCAGCCTCCCACCTGACCCCTCTCCAACAGCTCTCTTCCATCCCCACTCCCCAAAGGCCCCCCTCATCTTAAGTACTGGCAGAAAGTCTGCCAGCATAAAAATAAAAGTTGTTTTTTTTTACAGTTTTTTTTAAATGATATATTTTCTCTCCCTTACCACCCAACCTCCCTGATCCCCCCCCCCCAAACAGCTCTCTAACCCTCCCCCCTCTACCTATTTGTGGCCATCTTAGGTACTGGCAGCTGTCTGCCAGTACCTAGTTTGCTACAAAATAGGCTATTTAAAATATATATATATATATAATACCTATTTTTCTGTAGTGTAGCTGCCCCCCCCCTCAGTACCCAAACCCCCCTCCCAGATCCCTTTTCTACAAATGATCCCACATTTGATCCCCTTATTGCCCCTCCTCCCTCCTTCCCTCTCAATGACGCAACTTTATTATTATTTTTTTTCCCTGTAGCATAGCCAAGCGGTCCCACCCTCCTCCCACAGCGATGGGACGCCCACCCGCCTCCCTCCTTACGCTCCCACCCACCAACGATTGGTCCCACCCCTGTCTGATGCAGAGAGGGCCACAGAGTGTCCCTCTCTGCTTCAGTAACTCTGCAACTCTATTTTTGCAGTGCCACACCCGTGGGGCATGCAGAAATAGCGCAATCTCCCAATTTTGAGCGAGATCGTGGCAGAGAGAAGCCTAGGACTGCATCGACGTACGGCGCTGGTCGTTAAGGGGTTAAGCAATAGTAAAATTACACATGCTGCTCTGTCTAATGATTTTGAGGATAGATAGATAAGATGGACCAGCAACCTGCACTAATAAAAGTCTCCCCTACATTAGGATTACACACATTCTGCACACGTATAGACTGGCTGCTATGGGGCCCCCCAGCACCTGCTGCACCAATGGTAGTTCTGCCGATGCATCCTGACATAAACTGTAATCATCTAGCACATAAATGTCATAACATCATAAAAAAGTTTAATGGGATATAAAATATTTTGCGATTAGCTAATTTGCTTCATTCTCTTAGTATCCTTTGTTGAAATGCATAACTAGGCAGGCTCAGGAGCTACAATGCAGTACTGGAAACTAGCTGCTGATTGGTGGCTGCACATATATGCCTTTTTTTCATTGGCTCATGTGATGTGTTCAGCTAGCTCCTAGTACTGTATTGCTGCTCCTTCAAGGAAGGTTACCAAGAGGACCACATTATGTCAGGCTATGGCAGCTCTCAGTCCTGATGTGGACCCAGAGGCTGAGTAGTGATTCAGATACACACACACACTGTACACTCTATGAGACCCAGGACATTACTTTTTTGACTAGTCAGGTCAGCAACAGTATGGTCCAAAAACAAACTTAAAGAGAGAAGCAGAGGAATAGATGAATTCAGGGTCAGCAACAGTCAGAGTTCAGCAAAACCAAATCAAAAGGCATTAAAGAGCGTGAAAAACAGGCAGAGGTTAAAATAAGCAAACAATAAGCACACCCAGGAAACATCATCCAGCAATCAGTCAAAGATGGCTGTAACCCATATCAATAGATAGCGCCATATGGCAGGAAAACCAGCTTCATGGACACAGCAGACATAAAAAATGGAGCAACAAGGATACAAGCGAAAATGGTGCCAATGAATGACGGAGATATCAACTAGATAACACAACAACTGATAAAGGTAAACAAAAACACTCTGTGGCTAAACGGGCATAGCAGGAATAACACCCACACCAAGCCTCCTACTAGGTGCTAGTAATACGGCAATCTCTCATCCACATATACTGAGATGTAATCTGTTTAATGCACATGATCTGCATCCAGACCTAGTGGAACCACCCTGCAATGTGTGACTACCACTAGTAATAAACCACTTATGCTGTTGAAGTTTTATTATTTATTTATTATTTGGAATAAAACTGTGGTTAACCTGCTATAATTTGCATTGAGGTAGTTATTTTATTTTATAGTACATATTTAGTACATATCAGTCCCACCACCCACTGAGACTGTATTTTCCTCTGATGCTCCCGCTATCAGACAGAGCAGGAGCGAGCTGCATTGAGTGTAATGGCGCGATCGGTCCGGGCTGTGACTAGACAGCTACCCAGATGCGCTGAGGGGGGAAACCAGACCCACTCAGTAGAGCAAGAGCGGCGGTCTGAAAAACCCTCTTTTTTTAATCAAATTTCACCGCCAATATTATGTTGAAGAAAGTTTGGCGAAGATAATGTTATATAATTCTGCACTATGTGCAGAATTATATAACATTATTTTCTAGGTTTACTGCCCCTTTAAGATTTGAAATGTTGAGTATTGTGTGGTGGATTCAACAGGCAAAATTAGCTATTTCAGTTAAAGAAATAAAGGTAAATTAATGATTTGTAAACAATAAAATGGATAATTGCAAACTCTTTAAAAGGGAGAACATTTTACAGTATAATATCCCTTTAAATATATAGAGGACAAATAACTTCAATGAAACACAAAATAATCTATAGATTACTGAGATGACAACTAAAATAATCTAGAAGATAATGGGAATGTTTTGAAAATATTTGTCTGAAGTACTGTGACAAACATTACACTGTACAGACTTAGGGGCCGATTTATCAAGAGCCCCTGATTCCTCTGTTTCCACGCAAGCCTTCAGGCCGGAAACAGCCAGCTGTTTCTTAACTTGTCTGCTGCTTCTGAGGCTGAGGACATCAATCCACCCGATCGCATACGATCGGGTTGATCGACACCCCCTGCTAGCCACGAATCTGCAGGGGGTGGCATTGCACAAGCAGTTCACCAAAACTGCTTGCACAATGTTAAATTCCGACAGCATATGCTGTCCGCTGAGCGGATCATGTCGGTCAGACACTTGGTAAATCGGCCCCTAAGCATTAATTTCTTATTTGTACATTTGCAGCGATAATTTAAAGGAGCATTATAGTGGGACTATAGCATGCTCTAAGGTGTTAGAACGTGTAATCGTGTCACTATTCCCTGTGGAACACCAAGTTTAATCCCCACAGTGAAGTTAAACACATAGATAATGTCCCATTCAAAAGTCACAAACTTTTCACTTAACTGGCAGGACACAGCTGGTGATTGGTAATGTGACTTCCATTGCTTATTGTTTCACCAGCTGTTTCCTGCTTAAGACCAGCAGTTCTTTTCAACAACCAAGCAGGACTTAGTTCTTTATGGTATTTTTCTTTAGGTATGAAAGCACTCTTAAAGTGAAGGTCAATTTTTGGGTTCCATAATACATTATTTTGAAGCTTATAGTATAAACACTTTAGTCGCTCACTTTATATCTCTAAATAACGCATCCGTTGCAAATAAACAGTTATTATAATGTACCTCCGTTATCGCTCTAATCTCCGCCCATACAGCACTTCCTTATTCAGTTGCATTCTTTCTTTCAAGCGGACTACGCTCGTGCACCCGTGTGTTGTTTCTAAATGCGCATGCGTAGCCACATCTAAACAGCGCATGCGTTTCATTTACGGCCGTAACTTTGTATGCAATACAACAAATACAACAAATTCATGGGTTAGATGAGATCGCTGCTAGTTTGTTAGGATGCGGGAGACAGATGCTGCCGATTCAATGTATCAAAAAATATGACAGTGGAGAACGCATGCGCGTAACCTGAATGAGCATGTTTAATTGCACGCATGCGCATATTGTTTCAATGACGAAACAGAAAAGGGGCTGGACGCCACGGGGGTAAACCAAACATTGGAGAGAAAAACTGTCAATCAATAAAGGCACTGTGACGGGCGGATTGTAATGCTGAAACGGAGCGCATTCAGATCGTAAAAAATAAAACTTTTTATTGCATTTTTCTATGATTTGATGAATGAACCTCATATTAATTATAGCTAACTTATTGAAAAATTATAAACACAACCCCGGACTTGACCTTCACTTTAAAGAGACAGTAAACACTGAGATTGCAATATAAAATGTTTTAATTATATTTATTACTTATTTTACTCCCTTTACCCATAACAATTAAGAGGTTTCCAATTCTGGAACTGATAGCACAGCATCTGCAAAACAATGTAAAGTTTGCTAACACAATGACCATGGACATTAAAAACAATTGCAGTAAATAATGTGATCAAGCACTCTAAATATTTGTAAACTCACCCAGCATGCTAGTTTATTGTAAAACTGCAGACAAATCTGGTACTTAAAAGGTGATTACTGTCCCTTTAACATATTGCTTTTATGTTAAAAAAAAATGTGCTTGGCCCACGCTCCCTAGAGATGCCAGAAAGCAAGTTCCCTAACCTAGGTTTTCAAAATGCTGCAAACTGCCTAATCCAGCCATTTGATATGCAGCATTTTGTAGGTTACAATGTTTGCTTTTTGGCCCCTATAGAGAGCATCAAATAAGCACTTTTTCTTTCTTTCTCTCTTTCATAAAAAAGCAAGGTGTTAAATGTCCCTTTAATATGGAATTGTTTTAGTGATGCACATTATGAAAAACTGTTTATATATAAAAATGCTCCCAAGTGCTCTGAACATGCCAGTAGCCACTGACTCTTTGTCCTCATCCAAAAAGCAGACCTCCCAACTGTCCCTATGTGAGAGGGACAGTCCATGATTCTGAACACTGTCCTGATGTCCCTCTGAAACAGTCATATGTCCCTATTTGCAGAATTTCCCACCCACAGAGCGCCTGGACACACCCACAAAATGACCAGACACACCACGATCCCTCCCACTAACCACCCATGATCCCACCCCTCCCAACACAGCCCCACCCACAAAATGGTGACGGCCCAGCATCAACTTCCTATATCCCTGATACCCCACCACAAGTATTGGGAGGTTTGATTTTTATTTCATTTCTAGCTGCATAAGAACAGAATCCATCATTCAGTGGAACTACTGCTCATAAGGCATCAGAACAATCTGTATCTAAATTATGTCAATTCAGCTCAGACAAGTTTTTACCTAGCAATATTCGCTCACCATTTGTCTTTCCCACGTTTGTTTTATCCATATTTGTTTTTTCTTTTGATAAACTTCAACAGAAAACTTCATTCAAAAATCCAGTAGGAAACAGATGGAGAACCTGGATCAAAGACAAAAAACAAATTACATTTTGCTATTTAACTCGTTTACAAATGTAAGTAAATGTAAAATATCTCACTTAACTGATGAGACAGCTGTTTAAATGGACATAATGCAATACTAAAATACTGACATTTGTTATATGGCTAAACAAGCATTTGTACAATAATAAAGCAATGTGATTCATCCGTGCAAAGCAGTATGTAGCCAGCATACACACGTAGCCTCCAATCACCATGTACTGTTCTGGTACCGCAGGGGATTGTTCCTTAACCATGTCTTTAAAGAGATATGAAACCCAAAATGTTTCTTTCATGGTTCACACAGAGCATGTGATTTTAAACAACTTTCCAATTTACTTCTATTATCTAATTTGCTTTATTCTCTTTGTACCCTTAGTTGAGAAGCATACCTAGGTAGGTGCAGGAGCAGACGTGCACGCTGCTGATTGGAGGCTGCACACAAATGCCTCTTTTCATTTGTTCACCACATTTATTCAGCTATCTCCCAGGAGTGCATAGCTGCTCCTTCAACAAAGGATACCAAGAGAATTAAGCAAATTTGATAATAGAAGTAAATGGAAAAGTTTTTTTTAAAATCACATTCTCTATTTGAACCATGAAAGAAAAATGAGGTTTGTGTCCCTTTAAACCCATTGTAGGGAATAAACAAATAGTTGAAGCATTTATGTAGTTATGAAATAATGCATGAGAGGATATTATTATTATTATTATATTATTGTAGGTTTACTGCTATTAATGTAAATTTCTTTCTGCATAATAAATGTGCTTAATAAGGAAGTGCTACATAATAAATGTGCTTAATAAGGAAGTGCTGCATAATTAAAACTGCAATGCACTTTTAAAGTTATTTTCACAGTAAAATGTACAATTTATTGTTCTGATTTGTCTAAAGGACACCAGAAAGCAATGTTGTCATCAGCCATATCATGTACTCATTATTTTCTTATGTTAAATGTCTGGCTCAGAAACCTGACAAATAATACAAGAAATTCCACCTGTAAATGTATAGGGCAAAAATTTCTAAGGTTTGACCTCATGGAGTGAAATCACTGACCCTCACATGTGCAGACCTCACTCAGTACTTAAAGGAATATGATATGAAACCCATTTTTTTTCTTTCACGATTCAGATAGAGGAGGACATTTTAAGCACGTTTCTAATTTTCTCCTATTATCAATATTTCTTCTTTCTCTTTGTATACTTTGTTGAAGGAGCAGCAATTCACTACTGGTTTCTAGCTGAACACATAAGTGAGCCAATGACAATCAGTAATATATGTACTATGTAGCCACAAATCAGCAGCTAGAACCTAGGTTCTTTGCTGCTCTTGAGCTTTCCTAGATAAACCTTTCAGCAAATAATAACAAGAGAAGGAAGCAAATTAAATAATAGAAGTAAATTGGAAAGTTTGTTTAAAATTGTATTCTCTATCTGAATTGCTAAAGACAAATTTTGGGTTTCATGTCCCTTTAAACAGCCCCAGCGGCTGGTGATCTACCTCACATAAGGGCTAATGATCTGAAGCTGATTGATAAGAAGTATCAAGAGTAGTTCAAGGTCCCTCAACAAACAACGTTTATCTTGTGCAGGGTTCTCGATGTAAAAGAGAGGCACATATACAATATAAGGTCTATATTTATCTTGTGCAGGGTTCTGTATGTAAAGGAGAGGCACATATACAATATAAGGTCTATATTTATCTTGTGCAGGGTTCTGGATGTAAAGGAGAGGCGCATATACAATATAAGGTCTATATTTATCTTGTGCAGGGTTCTGGATGTAAAGGAGAGGCGCATATACAATATACGGTCTATATTTATCTTGTGCAGGGTTCTGTATGTAAAGGAGAGGCACATATACAATATAAGGTCTATATTTATCTTGTGCAGGGTTCTGTATGTAAAGGAGAGGCACATATACAATATAAGGTCTATATTTATCTTGTGCAGGGTTCTGTATGTAAAGGAGAGGCACATATACAATATAAGGTCTATATTTATCTTGTGCAGGGTTCTGTATGTAAAGGAGAGGCACATATACAATATAAGGTCTATATTTATCTTGTGCAGGGTTCTGTATGTAAAGGAGAGGCACATATGCAATATAAGGTCTATATTTATCTTGTACAGGGTTCTGTATGTAAATGAGGGGCACATATACAATATAAGGTCTATATGTATCTTGTGCAGGGTTCTGTATGTAAAGGAGAGGCACATATACAATATAAGGTCTATATTTATCTTGTGCAGGGTTCTGGGTGTAAAGGAGAGGCACATATACAATATAAGGTCTATATTTATCTTGTGCAGGGTTCTGGATGTAAAGTAGAGGCACATATACAATATAAGGTCTATATTTATCTTCATGCAAGCGAATTTTTGATTATGGGGTAGCATACAAAATTGATAACTTTTTCCCCCCAAAGCACATACAAATCAAATTGCAAAACAAAGTTTACGTCCACACTCTGGAGTTTCCAAAATAAAACATCTGTTTGTTCCAGGTTGTTAAAAAATCACAAAACCAGGAAGAATATCCTTACGCGTTTTGTGCCTCACGGCACTTAATCATAGGATACGTTCATCGACTATGCCTCATTTTAATGGCCAGGGGGCAATCAACACATCACGTGTCATACCAGAGTCAAAACATTACATGCTCTACTTCGTTACAGAACATAATTTTAAGACTATCGACCCTGCACTATTGTGTGCTAAACCCCTGCAAAGGGGTTAAACAAACAGGAGAAGTTCTGCTTGGGACCTACAGTGCATGGTGGTCCAGAGCGAATCCGTTGCTGATCCAATCAGCAAGGCTATTTCTACATCTGAAGCATGCGTCTAGCTCTGCAATTAACCCTTCTGTAACCTATTAAAGCAAACATAAATCCATATTTAAATAAAGAATTACTTCCGCAAGATACACATAATTGGAAATTATGGTATCTCATAAAGCTATAGCATCAGAAATAAAAGGCATTATACCTATGAATAAAATGTAAGTTTATGTACTTGATTATTATCATAGACATTATAATGCATAAGATAACAGGAAGAGAGAGAATTGACAATAAAAAAAAACAAGATGGTAACCAAAAAATAAATCCAAAAAATAAATCCACATCACCAGTTTGAACTACAACTGTAAGACTATGAGGCCCATTTATCAAGCTCCATTGAATGGAGCTTGAAGGTCCGTGTTTATGGCGAGCCTGCAGGCTCGCCAGAAACAGCAGTTATGAAGCAGCGGTCTAAAGACTGCTGCTCCATAACCTGTCCGCCTGCTCTAAGGAAATGTCCGAATTGGGCCCAAATTGTCAATATTTTGTGTGGCCACCATTATTTTCCAGCACTGCCTTAACCCTCTTGGGCATTGAGTTCACCAGAGCTTTACAAGTTTCCACTGGAGTCATCTTCCACTCCTCCATGATGACATCACGGAACTGGTGGATGTTAGAGACCTTGCGCTCCCCCACCTTCCATTTGAGGATGCCCACAGGTGCTCAATAGGGTTTAGGTCTGGAGACATGCTTTGCTAGTCCTTCAGCTTTACCCTCAGCTTCTTTAGCAAGGCAGTGGTCGTCTTGGAGGTGTGTTTGGGGTCGTTATCATGTTGGAATACTGGCCTGTGGCCCAGTCTCCAAAGGGAGGGGATCACGCTCTGCATCAGTATGTCACAGTACATGTTGGCATTCATGGTTCTCTCAATGAACTGTAGCTCCCCAGTGCCGGCAGCACTCATGCAGGCCCAGAGCATGACACTCCCACCACCATGCTTGACTGTAGGCAAGACACACTTGTCTTTGTACTCCTCACCTAGTTGCCACCACACACGCTTGACACCAATTGAACCAAATAAGTTTATCTTGGTCTCATCGGACCACAGGACATGGTTCTAGTAATCCATGTCCTTAGTTTGCTTGTCTTCAGCAAACTGTTTGCAGGCTTTCTTGTGCATCATCTTTAGAAGAGGCTTCCTTCTGGGCCAACAGCCATGCAGACCAATTTGATGAAGTGTGCGGAGTATGGTCTGAGCACTGACAGACTGACCCCCCCACCCCTTCAACCTATGCAGCAATGCTGGCAGCACTCATACGTCCATTTCCCAAAGATAACCTCTGGATATGACGCTGAGCACGTGCACTCAACTTCTTTGGTCGACCATAGCCAGGCCTGTTCTGAGTAGAACCCATCCTGTGAAACCGCTGTATGGTCTTGCCCACCGTGCTACAGCTCAGTTTCAGGGTCTTGGTAATCTTCTTATAGCCTAGGCCATCTTTATGTAGAGCAACAATTCTTTTTTAAGATCCTCAGAGATTTCTTTGCCATAAGGTGCCATGTTGAACTTCCAGTGACCAGTATGAGAGAGTTTGAGAGCGATAACACCAAATTTAACACACCTGCTCCCCATTCACACCTGAGACCTTGTAACACTAACGAGTCACATGACACCGTGGAGGGAAAATGGCTAATTGGGCCCAATTTGGACATTTCCACTTAGGGGTGTACTCACTTTTTGTTGCCAATGGTTTAGACATTAATGGCTGTGTGTTGAGTTATTATGAGTATGGTTTGTGTGTAGCTGTACAAACATGCACATCAAGCTGTCTGCACCTACACTGTCTCGTTCTTTGTCAAAGCTGGGCCTGCTTAGCTGAGCACCTGCAACATTTCACCCATCAACCGAAGAGATGAGTATGTCAGCTGACGGCTTAATTCTGAAAAACTCCTCCTGATTTTAAGGCGACTTTTAACACAATTCATCAGGTTCGCTTGATTTTGAATAAGGCTTTAGTTTTGTAATGGGATCAGGACCGGCCAAGAACAAAAGATTACATACTTATTAGTTGTTACCAGAATCTATCAACTGACTAGAACATTGCTAAATTGTTATTGATCAGTGTAAATTTGAACTTTCAATGCCTTTCCTGTCTAAGGGCTAGATTACAAGTGGTGTGCTATTTAACCCTTTCTCTCAAGTGTTAATTTCGCTAGACAGAAGCTTTTTGAGCATGTTGTGTATCGTGCGTATTACAAGTTGAAAGTAAAAGTTTGCTGTTGAGCGAAACCTGACGCCGCTAACCAAATATCACAACCGCGTTAATGTATTCTTCCCATAGAAGTCAATGGACAGCGCAAAAGAAAAATCTAACACCTATCGCTCTTCACATGAGTTATTCATATTTCTCATTCCAATGTTCTTCACGTACAAAAGAATTTATTTTTATTGTAAATATATATTTCTATATATTTGTGTAAATACCTATAATGCATATATTCCTATAGATATATAGGTATAGATATCTATTTTACATTAACATTATCAGATATATATATAGAAATATATATTTAATTTTTTAATAAAATAATAAAAATTTAATAATAAAAATTACATTATTTTGTTATGTGAAGAACATAGGAATGTAAAATATGCGTAAAGCACATCGGAGTTCGCGATTAAGGTGCCGGGCTAGCACACTTGAAGAATTGGTAACTTCAATGCGCATTATTGAAATATTAAACAATTATTAATAACAAGTGTTACACATTATTTTACATACTGTTAAAATAAATATATATTTAATATATATTCTATGGTTTATTTAGAATTTTTTACATTATGTATAATAATTATTAATATTTTTTAATATTTATTTAATATTTCAATAATGCGCATTGAAATGAGCAATTCTTCATGTGCGCTAACCCTAAGTTTAGACATGTATATATGCATATATATGTTAAAGCCCTTTTTTGTCAAACACCTTATACCATAAATCTTTGAGCCCTTATAACTTTTTTAATATATATTTTTTTAAATATTTTTATCAGATATTGTTTATATGACTATAATTGTACTTTTAAGTGTATTTATCTTGTGTTTAGTGCAACTTTTTTTCTTCCCCTACCATTTAAACGTATTTTACATTCTTCACAAAGAAAATAATATATTTCTTACTATTAAATATATATTACTATATATATATCTGATAATGTTATTGTAAAATATATATCTATACCTATATATCTTTAGGAATACATATATAAATATGTGTTTACAATAAACATTGCAATGTGAAATAAGTACAGTAAATATACAGTAAAACACTAATACATATTTACACACATCTATATATATATATGTTTGTGTTTTAAAGCCCTTTGCAGCCATTTTTTCTCTAACATATATCTTTGAGCTCTTATTACTTTTTAAATATATTTTTATCACATGGGGGCCGATTTATCAAACTCCGTATAGAGCTTGATTCCCCTGTTTCCGCGTGAGCTTTCAGGCTTGCCGGAAACAGAAGTTATGAAACAGCGGTCTAAAGTTCTAAAATTCTGATTGGCTGATCGGAACAGCCAATAGAATGCGAGCTCAATCTGATTGGCTGATCGGATCAGCCAATCGGATTGAACTTGATTCTGATTGGCTGATTCCATCAGCCAATCAAAATTTTCCTACCTTAATTCCGATTGGCTGATAGAATCCTATCAGCCAATCGGAATTCGAGGGACGCCATCTTGGATGACGTCCCTTAAAGGAACCGTCATTCGTCGGGAAGTCGTCGGTGAAGATGGATGTTCCACGTCGGCGGGATGAACATGGATCCGGAAGAAAGAAGATTGAAGATGCCGTTGATAGAAGACTTCAGTCGGATCATGGACCTCTTCAGCTCCCGCTTGGATGAAGACTTCAGCCGGATCATGGACATCTTCAGCCCCCCGCTTGGGCTTGGATCAAGACATCGGAGCCAGGACGGATCAGTGTGATACCCGGCGAGGTGAAGATAAGGTAGGAAGATCTTCAGGGGCTTAGTGTTAGGTTTATTTAAGGGGGGTTTGGGTTAGATTAGGGGTATGTGGGTGGTGGGTTGTAATGTTGGGGGGGGTTATTGTATGTGTTTTTTTTACAGGCAAAAGAGCTGAATTATTTGGGGCATGCCCCGCAAAGGGCCCTGTTCAGGGCTGGTAAGGTAAAAGAGCTTTGAACTTTTTTAATTTAGAATAGGGTAGGGCATTTTTTTATTTTGGGGGGCTTTGTTATTTTATTAGGGGGCTTAGAGTAGGTGTAATTAGTTTAAAATTGTTGTAATATTTTTCTAATGTTTGTAAATATTTTTTTATTTTTTGTAACTTAGTTCTTTTTTATTTTTTGTACTTTAATTAGTTTATTTCATTGTATTTATTTGTAGATATTGTATTTAATTAATTTATTGATAGTGTAGTGTTAGGTTTAATTGTAACTTAGGTTAGGATTTATTTTACAGGTAATTTTGTAATTATTTTAACTAGGTAACAATTAAATAGTTATTAACTATTTAATAGCTATTGTACCTGGTTAATATAATTACAAAGTTGCCTGTAAAATAAATATAAATCCTAAAATAGCTACAATATAATTATAATTTATATTGTAGCTATATTAGGGTTTATTTTACAGGTAAGTATTTAGCTTTAAATAGGAATAAGTTATTTAATAAGAGTTAATTTATTTCGTTAGATTTAAATTATATTTAACTTAGGGGGGTGTTAGGGTTAGACTTAGCTTTAGGGGTTAATACATTTATTATAGTAGCGGTGAGATCCGGTCGGCAGATTAGGGGTTAATAATTGTAGGTAGGTGAAGGTGACGTTTGGGGCGGCAGATTAGGGGCTAATAAATATAATATAGGGGTCGGCGGTGTTAGGGGCAGCAGATTAGGGGTACATAGGGATAACGTAGCTGGCGGCGGTGTACGGAGCGGCAGATTAGGGGTTAAAAAATTTTAATAGAATGGCGGCGATGTGGGGGGACCTCGGTTTAGGGGTGTATAGGTAGTTTATGGGTGTTAGTGTACTTTAGAGCACAGTAGTTAAGAGCTTTATAAACCGGCGTTAGCCCAGAAAGCTCTTAACTACTGACTTTTTTCTGCGGCTGGAGTTTTGTCGTTAGATTTCTAACGCTCACTTCAGCCACGACTCTAAATACCGGCGTTAGAAAGATCCCATTGAAAAGATAGGATACGCAAATGGCGTAGGGGGATCTGCGGTATGGAAAAGTCGCGGCTGCAAAGTGAGCGTTAGACCCTTTCCTGACTGACTCCAAATACCAGCGGGCGGTAAAAACCAGCGTTAGGAGCCTCTAACGCTGGTTTTGACGGCTACCACCCAACTCTAAATCTAGGCCTTTATGTTCTAATACAGACTTCTTAAGCAGTACTATTTCGCTTTAAAATTTAAAACTTGAAGATTCCATATATATTCAGTATCAACTTAAAGCTAACAAGCTAAAAAACTAAAAGCTAAAGAACGAAAACAGGTCTAAAACAATGGTAGAAAGTGATATTTAGCTTATCCTCAGTGAAACATTCATAAAAAATTCGATATTGGGGGGCGTGTCTGAACAGTGATTGGGACCGGTCACACTTTTTTGAGCTCCAGCGGAAACTCTCTCAATCCGCAGATTTTCTGAGTAATTACACAGCTAACATTTCAAAATTATACTCAGCATCGACCTACTTTGTGGTTGAGCATTGACCAACTTAAGCCAAGCTGTATTATTGAAGCTGAAGCGCGAAAACAGACAACAGAGGCCTGGTGCGGCGGCACCTAAAGGGAAGCTCTACCCCCCTCGGATTGCCGAGGTATTTGGCTGTAGCCTTGCACATCTGTATACCGACCTGAATAATCATACATTTAAACATTCAAATTTGATAGATCTTCAAAACAGATCACAGTTGAAAGCCATATGTAAAGAAACGGTATAAACTTATACGCCACGTTGCAATTAAAATGGCCGACACAGGGGAAGCGGACTCTCACAATGTTTTTAATAACAAGCATTGGCGCAGATTTGAGGAGCTCTGCCTAGGTCTTATCGAGAGAGCCCCAGCAGACTCATGGCTCACACAAGATACCATGACGGTAGCAGATGGAGCACTGAGCGTACAAGTAAAGCTTCAGCCGCAGAAAGTCAACGATCAAACCTACGTTCCCCCACTGAAATGTCTACAAAATATTTCAGTTGCCGAGAGGAGTAACCTGCAGGTAGCAACACCTAGGGGGAACACCTGACAACAAAGATTAAACCAATCCTGCATGATACAACGAGGATTCCCCAACAAATTGTGACATGCTGTTTGCTGGCTGCGGCCCCATGGGACTTCGGGGGGTCCCCTGGTACTCAGAGGCTGAAAAATATACATTACCCGATTGTACAGATGCGCTAGATCATCACAATATAAATAATCACTCACTGGGGACTTCTCTCTTTATGAACAAATACTTTCTGCCATCAGATGACCACAAGGGGTATGAACCCATATGCCTGACGAAGCTCTCTTTACTCTGGTCTCCTTTCATCTCTCGAGACCATCAGGACTCCACCAAGATTTGCCCCTATAAACAAAACAAGTCGTGGGGCTAGAGTGACAAAGACATTTAAATTGCCCACCATATTTGTCAGCTGACTGATATGTACGGTATTGTGTCTAAACACTGTTGTTATATTTCTCTCATATGACACTGCTGTTGATTATGTGTTTGTTATGATATTGAACTGTTTTAACTTATAGCCTTCATTCAGTTTATACCTATAGCTTATGAGCCTGGGGTCCAATAAATTAAAAGGTAAAAATTAAATTCACTTACTGGACAAGTATTGATATGCACTCTTAAGTAATACCACTGAAGGCACTATCTTAAAGGTAACAACTTCACACGTAGCTTAGTGTGCCTCACCTTCTATGAATTTATGTTGACTCGTTGTATACGGCACAGCCTTTGGGTTAATGGCTGAGAGCAGGCGCAAACTTATTTATGATAACCTGGTTCTTGGACCTAGCGGCTTGCGGCCGGAGTCGCGGTACAGGGGATCGGCTTGATATAATAACTTTTGGTCTTTGTCATGTACCTAGGGGTGCCTAGTGTAACATATATGTAATTTATAAATACTATATAATATTGGGCACCCTCACAGTTAACGTCATCTTTAATAGGGCCTGCGGGACATACCACAGGGCAAAGGGCCAATAGTCTGTCTCCCTTACCCCAGAAACTATTTCATACACACCAACCAATATAGCAACACTTAATATAACACTCCAGGATAGTAGAGATGATGTCAGTTAGATAACCTGTTTCTAACACCCACACAGAAAGTAGACAATTAAATACGTGCATACTCTATGGGAGCTTGGAAATAAATAATGTGTTGCAGATGTGTCTGGCTACAGCCCTAGCATTGTTAACTTTCATTTGTTCACACCACTTATATTCATATCGATGCCTCCTTTTCTTTGTTCACTTATATTCTTGTTTTATGTTAATTACTGTTTACATGCTATATCCACATAAATGGTCCATGAGTGGCCTATACTGTCTATATGGAAGGAAAGAAAAAAGAGGACTTTATTTTAAAGGGTACGCAATAGAACTACTTTTTTTGCTGCAATGTAAAGTTTGTACCTACAATGTTTGTATGATCTTTTTTGTTCTCAATAAAAATTGAAAAATAAAATTGAAAAAAAAAAAAAAAAAATCCATATTGGAGGTAATTAGTAAAAGTTCCTTTTTAAAAGTTCATCTTAAGAGTTCATATAAGTAAGGACATCTATATGTGTGTATTATACTGTATATGCGATGATGCGGCTGCAGCCTTTGGTATAGGAATGGCAGTTTGGCTACTGAAATCCTGTGTTAAACTGCAGTAAAATAAGCAAGTGTAACAATCGGACCTGGGTGAGCGTGGGCAGTGAGGAGCAGTGTGAGCTCCCGGGGTATGGATCTATACAGAACACCGGCACTCAGAGGAACACAGCGGGAGTGCAGATATTCCACAGAAGAGCCGTAGAACAAGAGCAGCAAACATCCGGGTCAATTACTCCCATAGGAAGTCAGAAAAAAGAGAAACCCGAAAGACGGATACGCTGCAAAAACGCTCCAGGACCGGCGTCTGCACAAGTGGAAGACCAGTATTACCTACTTATCTATTACCTTGGGCAGCCAAATGCCCTACAAGATAACTAACAGACTAAAGAGCAAAAAGAGTGCAGAAGTCCTCTACCCGCAAAAGAAATAATCTAGAGGTCCCTCTGAAATGGATACGAGAAAAAAGCACCAAGACTTAGTGTGGATCTGTAGCCCGCAGAAGTTGCTAAAACTGACCGACTAAGAAGGAGAGTGTGTTTCCAAAATAATTCTGCAATAGTCCTCAAAACCACATCTAGGAGTTTCTGAACGTTCCAGCGTTTCACCAAGTGAAAATAAGGTCCGATTGTTACACTTGCTTATTTTACTGCAGTTTAACACAGGATTTCAGTAGCCAAACTGCCATTCCTATACCAAAGGCTACAGCCGCATCATCGCATATATAATACACACATATAGATGTCCTGATTTATATGAACTCTTAAGATAAACCAATCGTGTGCAAGGGGGTGTGAATATGATCGTCATATACAGCGTAGGGAAAAACTAGTTCTCAATAAATAAGTGAAAAAAGCACATGTTCTTTTTTCACTTTTTTATTGAGAATGGGTTTTTCCTTACGCTGTATATGACGATCATATTCACACCCCGTTGCACACGATTGGTTTATCCAAGAGATGATGTCTTCGTCAAACGGCACCCCCCCCCTCTAAATTTCTAATCTTACAACAATAGTGTCCTTCATTTATATTTATAGATATAAACAAGCCATATGTAATATTATAACTAATACGATCATGATTCTGTTGTCCTGTGGAACTTATAGACTCCTTGATTAGATCCTCATTATATGTTATACGAAGCGATGTCAGTTTGACAGATAATATTTTTAACAGCTGTGTAACTTGTGGGTGTGAGAATTTCCTAGATGCTAATTGGATATTACTTGTTATAAGTGTAGCAGCTTTGTAAATGTTTGTATAGCCTGATGAAACCGTGCTGTGACATGGAGAAACGCGTTGCTGAATTAAGTTTTTAATAAACTTAAGTTTTTTCAAAAGGCTGCTGCACTTTATTATCTCTGGACTATTCGCTCCCGTGGCCGCCACTTTCCATCCATTGTGCCCTGGAGAGCACCAGCTACTTGTCTTGCCTACAATTGGTGAACACTGTGGAAACTATATTGCACTCTGGATCCCCCTTGGTGGGACAAGGATACTACCAGTTCCAGGTGCCTGGGAGTCTCCTGGGCGACTCTTTGGAACCGGCTTGCCTTTACTGTACATTGGTGCTCTTCACCACGTGAGTAGGATATTTGTACACTTATACTTCCTTCTCCCCGTCTGTTTTGATCTGCACTATGTGGCGCCCTCTGTCTCTTTTGTGTTTTAGATGTTTTGATCTTGTGTAGGGGGAACGACACACCAGAGGAGCTGCCTTGGAAGTGTTCCTGGATTATGTTACCCTCCACACTCTTGATTCTGGATAAGCTCCACATGTTATTTACCCGGACATACTTTATTAATAACTTTTAACCTATTTCTAATTTAATTAAATCTTTGTTTATGTGGAAATTTATTTAATTTAATTTATTTCAGTTTATATTTTAATGACATCCTTATATGTAGGGTTTATAGTTTATCACTTATTTCTCAATTGTTCACTGTATCATTTATGCATTATTTTGTTTACATATTTATATTGATTTTACTTTTAATTATTTATACTGTTGATATTTACTGTTCAATTTTTGGCGCCTCTTATTGATACCAGCCTGACCTCCCTTGTCGGCTGTGTATGTGATTATCTCAACTCTTAAGATGAACTTTTAAAAAGGAACTTTTACTAATTACCTCCAATATGGATTTTTTTATGAATGTTTAACTGAGGATAAGCTAAATATCACTTTCTACATTGTTTTAGGCCTGTTTTCGTTCTTTAGCTTTTAGTTTTTTAGCTTGTTAACTTTAAAGGGACAGTCTAGTCCAAAATAAACTTGCATGATTCAGATAGAGAAAGTAATTTTAAACAATTTTCCAATTTACTACTGTATTATCACCAATTTTGCTTTGTTCTCTTGGTATTCTTAGTTGAAAGCTAAACCTAGTTGGTTCATATGCTAATTTCTAAGCCCTTGAAGGCCGCCTCTTCTCTCAGGGCATTTTGACAGTTTTTCACCACTAGAGGGTATTAGTTCATGTGTTTAATATAGATAACATTGAGCTCATTCACGTGAATTTACAGAGGAATGAGCACTGATTGGCTAAAATGCAAGTCTGTCAAAAGAACTGAAATAAGGGGGCAGTCTGCAGAGGCTTAGATACAAGGTAATCACAGAGGTACAAAGTATATTACTATAACAGTGTTTGTAATGCAAAACTGGGGGATGGGTAAAAAAGGGATTATCTATCTTTTTAAACAATACAAATTCTGGTGTAGACTGTCCCTTTAAGTCGATGCTAGATATATATGGAATCTTCTTTATACACTATTAGTCTATTAATATATACATTTGAATGCATAAACCAGTTAATTCAAACCATTTATATTATTAATAAGTTTATCTCCTATTTTTATAAATACATATTGTGTAACACATTACGGTTTCTCGTTCTCTAAGAGGTATTAGCTCAGTTGAGCGCTCTTTTCCTTTAAATCTTTTTCCCCAGGAAAACTTTAATGTCAGTCATATGTTTCTATATAATTTTACCTTCTTCTCTATAGCAAGTGTAATGACTTTTCTTTTTGACATATTTCATTTGACATATGACATATGATAATGTATGTACTACATTTTGTAAATTGAATTTATTTTGTACTGGTTCAGATGTGGCCGAAAGTATTGGTACCCTTGCATTTTAAAGTATAGATACTCTTGTATTTTAAGAGAGAAATACAAAAAAGCCCAAGTTAATTTTGCTGTCAAGCCACAGTCCTTCTGGAAGAATGTCCTTTGGACAGATTAAATAAAAGTAGAGCTTTTTGGCAAATCACAACTCCATGTTTACAGAAGGAAAAAAGAAGCTTTTAAAGCAAAGAACACCATCCCTACCGTGAAACACGGAGGTGGCTCAGTGATATTTTGGAGTTGCTTCCTGCCTCTTGCACTGGGTTCCTAGAAACTGTTCAGCACACAATGAAACCAGAAGACTATCAAGGCATTCTGGAGCAAAATGTACTGCCAAGGGGTAAATTTACCAAGCAGCGGATGCTGCTTCCTCCGACTATCGTTTCAGCTCCACCTGAAACGGAAGTTAAGAAGCAGCGGTTGTAAGACCGCTGCTCCTTAACTTCTCTGCCACCTTTAAGGTGGTGGACTGAAATCTTCCTGATCCGATCGGGATGATTGACACCCCTTGCTAGCAGCAGATTACCCGCCGGTGAGCAGGAGGCAGCATTGCACAAACATTTTACCAGAAATGTTTGTGCAGTGATAAATGCAGACAGCGTATGCTGTCGGCATTTAGCGAGTTTGAGCAGACATGATTCACTACAGCAAAACATGTCCGCTCGACCTATGGTAAATCTACTCCATAGTGTCAGAAAGCTGTGCCTCAGTTGCATTCATGGGTCCTCCAGAAGGATAATGACCCGAAACAAACCTCAAGAATCCCCCAAGAATGGATGAGAAAAAAACTTTTGGCCTTCTGTGAGTCTAGATCTGAATCCCATCGAACATCTTTTGAAAGAGCTTGCAGTTGGCAAAAGGCACCCATCAAACCTGAGAGAAAAGGAGCAATTCACTCAAGAAGAGTGGGCCAAAATCATAGTCAAAAAGTGTAGAAATCTTATTCAGAGCTACAGAAAGCGCTTGATTGCAGTTATAGGCCCATATTTATCAAGCTCCATACGGAGCTTGTGGGCCCGTGTTTCTGGCGAGTCTGAAGACTCGCCAGAAACACAAGTTATGAAGCAGCGGTCTAAAGACCGCTGCTCCATAACCCTGTCCACCTGCTCTTAGCAGGCGGACAGGAATCGCCGGAAATCAACCCGATCGAGTATGATCGGGTTGATTGACACCTCCCTGCTGGTGGCCGATTTGGCCGCGAGTCAGCAGGGGGCGTCGTTGCACCAGCAGCTGTTGTGAGCTGCTGGTGCAATGTTAAATGCGGAGAGCTTATTATTCTCCGCATTTAGCGAGGTCTTGCGGACCTGATCCGCACTGTCAGATCAGGTCCGCAAGACCTTTGATAAATAGAGGCCATAGTCTCCAAAGGCCGTGGTTCCAAATATTAGGTTAAATATCAATATTTTTGTCCATGGCATTCTCATTTGTTTTACTGTTTAAATTGATATGTGAAGTCATAAATCAAAAGTTCTATTACATTTGAAATAAAAGAATGGTGGATACCAAATACTTTTGTCAATTTTTACTTGAGTTCAGAGAATATTGTGCGTTTTCCTAAAAAAGTTTAAGAGTACCAATATTTTCGGCCACATCTGTGTATAGTTTGCTTCAGAATAAAAAAATAATTTACAAAAAATAAAAATAAATTCCAGTTTACAACTGATATCAAATTTACTTCTTTTTGATGCAGGGTCTTCAGAGGGTGGACAATAAATCTTCCAACTGCTCCCTCAGTTGTATTTATTAGTGTCCCTGTCACCTTGTAAAACTATTATTGGTTAAATGATAGCTCTGTTACTCCAACCTATAAAGTGCCACAAGGTGAATTATTTCCACATAATTTAAATTAATAGCCCTAAATTATAATCCCTCAGTCTCATACATGGCTTTATTGTTGTTTATTCTGACAGAACCACAACTATTGACCTGAGAGTTATGACTGACAAAGTGGTGGCAACAGAGAAGCGTTTAGAAAATATTGGATGGGATTGCTTATCTCTTGAGATATAGGACCAATTGATAATGTGCTGCACGCTGCCTTGCAAAAACAATAACACACAATCAGGTATTACAAGTTGTTGGTTGAAAGGTTTAACAAAACCATGTTTAATGTATCTAATACTTATGCACATGCTATACTTTTAATGTATAACAGTAGCAGAACTCTTATTACGCTTGTATTACAATTTGTGGGTTAATAGTTGCATTTGCGCACAATTCGAAACACTTAATTCACTTTTTATGCTTTTTAAAAACAGGGATTTACAATTATCAGTTGCTTTTGTTTATTCAAAAACATTAAAGGTGTAGGTCAAGGAACTTAACCAAAAACTCCACTACTTGAGCGGAATTCTTGCACTTGAGCATTATTCAACATAAATTTTAATGCAGAAAAATGTTATCTGAGGGAAATTGCACATCTGCACTATGCAATATGAATAACGTAGTGTGCACTATACTACATTGTGCGCCATGGAACTGTAATACCAGCACAACAATGCCTGCCGTATGTATTGTGCTCCAGTGATATTTACTAATACCAATTACATTTTTGTGTGTAATCTGGCCCATAATCCTTTCCCCAGGGGAGATGGATCTGTTTATTAGCCTTGCAAAGTCTATATAGTCAGACATATCTACAAATGTATGCCCCTATTTATTTATCTTGAATCTGTCCTTGGATTCATTCTATTACTCAGTTAATCTAAATCATTATATACAGCAAAGTTTCAGATTTCCAAATTTCCAAAAGAAATGATGTTAAAACAGATAAAAGTACTGTAAATTGCAATCATGAAAATATGAATATGGAATAAAAATAAACTTTTAAAGAACAGGAATGCTAAACTGCTTTTCTACAGATATAGTGGTCCTGATGTATGTTATGTTTCATTTCCTACAGATTTCATTAAAGCTATGAGATATCACATATTTGGTTATTAAATAATTAGGTACATATATAAAATTCTGTATTGCCCAATACCACTGAACTATAGATGCAAACACGTCAACAAGGCCTGTTTCACACTTATTACATGCAAAATATAATGTCAAACGTATGTAAACACTATGAGGCATATTTATCAAAGTGCGAGCGGACATGATACGATGTAGCATACGCTGTCTGCATTTATCATAGCACAAGCAGTTCATCAGAACTGCTTGGGCAATACCGCCCCCTGCAGATTCGCGGGCAATCGCCGCTAGCAGGGGGTGTCCATCAACCCGATCGTATTCGATCGGGTTGATTTCTGTCCGCCGCCTCAGAGCAGACGGACAAGTTATAGAGCAACGGTCTTTAGACCGCTGCTTTATAACTTCTGTTTCCTGCAAGCCGGAAGGCCCACCGGAAACAAGGAGCTTGAAAATTCAGCCCCTATGTAAACACTATGTAAAACGAAAGCTGAAACGTGAGTTTGTGAAACGATATTTGACCATTTTACACCTGCCAATTAGTAACAACTATGTCATTTTTGCTCTGGTGACTTATTTATAACATAATTACAGCTGTTTTAATATAAGCTACAAGTAATTTTCAGGGCAGCCCTCCATATATATTTTGTTTGAAATTATACAAAATAAAATGATATACAGAAATTTACATAGTTCTATGTATTTAATAGGCAAATACGTGATATCTCATACTAGTAATGGGCTTATTTTTGCTGTGACATGAATTCCATAGTTAAAGGTCTTGCAAAATTCAATGATTTAGCTTCATTTTGTCACCAACTGCAGAACCCATGCATGTCAAGTGTCTACTAAAAAGGTTTCCAAAAGACAAAGATCAGTACAATATACAGTAGAACCCAAACATTAAATCTCATATCATTCACTAACATTTCCTTTATAACCAAAACAGTTTTCTTCCCATTCATCAATTAAATGACAAAATCTCCTCCAATATATTTTATAAAGTAGTAACATAAACAAAAAACAGCATTATATTATGTTTAATCAATATTTTCGCAGACATTCATTTTTTTTGATCCATTGTAAACACGATAATGACTTAAAGCGATGTCAACTAATTGCAATGTATTGTGATAGCATCAGTTGTTGCTGAATATAAAAATATCGCTATATATAATGTCACAGAGAAATCCTTTTCTAATACCACCATCCCCCCCCAAATCATTAACATAGCTTATATAACCCTCACACATAAAAGAGATTTAATGAGCTCATATACAATGAAATGCAAGTCCTTGTCTGTACAAAAGCCAATACGTAATCTAAACTAAATATGAGGGGGGAAAAACATTAGCAAGTCCTCGTTAACTAACTCAGCCTGTTTGCCGGAGGCTGTCATTTTTTTCTGCATTGCAGCAAGTGGAATTAGAATAGAAGCTTTAACAGCAAGAGAGGAAATCTCACAGCTGAAAATATATTGCTATTTGCCACTGAAATACTGGTACCTACATGATCCGAAATGCGCAGGAGTTTTGTGCTTCCTTCAGAGAGGCTTGTTTCCATGTCAGATCAATGGGAAACTGTTTACAGCAAAAGGCTGTGTGCTTATTAGCTGTTAGTGGTCTGTGTCAGGTGATCAGTGACCTTGACTGAACAGCAAATAAAAGATAAAAAAAACAATTCTACACAAAGTGGAATATGGAAAGTGTTATTAAAGCTGATTTTATTTTTTTGCAATTTATAATTTTGTTATCTAGAAGTGTCTAGGAAATGGTTAAAATGGGGTGACTGGTTACGTTTTGCTGATAAATAACAAAATAGTTTAATGAAAAAGGACATACTAAGAGTACATGAATTTGCCATGAAAAAAAAAAGTTGGCTTGTTTAATAATTAACAACAGACAGAATTCTTTGGTAAGACCACAGTATATTATAAAATTATACAGTCCAAAAAAAAAAACACTAGGAGGGAAGATCAGGATTATAATACCTCTGAGAAAATTAGTATAGAGGAAAGACAACATTTTTCTTAAATCCTTTTAAGTGATATACTGCAATCCCTATAGCATGGCTGCGCTCGAAGCAAAAGCTCAACTTCAAAAGTAACAATATCAACAGAGAACTCTTTAACTTAAAGGGTAAATGTATGAGCGGTCTGGATTTACTGCAATCGTTAGAGTAATTCTTCCTGTTATGCAGTTAACATGGAAAACTGTTTAATAGACATTAAAACTGTTCATTTCAAATAAATCTTTCATTATTTAGATAAAGCGAACTATTTGACCAAAATATTAAAAAAATAATACACTTTATTTCTATAAACCTTGTCATGCTAGACCAGAAGAAAAGTCAATGCTCTCGTACGCCAGATAGGTAGAAAGTGAACCAAAGTTAGCAAGAACAGTATATACAGGGAAATTATTTACCCATGAGAACCCATGTGACCTCAAAAGAATCTGAGTAACAATTACATTTTATTCATGGCTAAGAGATTTTTTAAAACATTTTAATAAACACAGAGAGATGAATTTGAAAATAATATCATTTCTAATGTTCTCTTTAAATGTAATATTTGAATTATGCAATATTCAAAATAGAAACATTCAAATTGATATTTGTATCAATTTACTAAATTCGCTACCACATGAGCTATTGAACGTCTGAATAGTATGTGTTAAATCAAATGTTACATTCAAAATTTTGAACGGGGATATTCGATCTAATTGTGAGCATTCGAAAATGGAAATAACATTTGATTATCGAATTTTAATGGATTTTCATTCTTATCAACATTCTATTGTCCTCCAGATCGAATGTCCACAGGACTATTCATTCTACCAAACAAATTACACTTTCAGCATAGTCTCCCATCTCTGCAGTACATCCATTGCCGGCATTTAACATTGCACAAGGAATTAGTCACAGCTGTCAATCACCTCAAATGAACAAGTTCAGGATGCGTTAACTCTGCCACCTATGGGGTTACGAACAAGCAGTTTGATAGCCGCTGGTTCTTAACTTGCGAAAGTCTGCGACCGCAATGGCTCTAAAGCAGCGTTCACTGCTTGTTAAATGGAGCCCAAAATTGGCAAAAATTTGATATCACTTAGAGAATCGTCAGGCAGTCCACAACAGACAGAAGTTAAATGAGTCTACAAACAAAATCTCTATACAAATGATCTTCACTGTATACAAAATACTGTTTTTGCATCTGGCTGATTAGCACCAAAATGCACAACGTAAGCGTGTATTAAACGCAAAACATAATGCCGCATAAAATCTTTACTTATGTATATTGGAAATAATAAACATTTGCACTCCAATTTCATTATTTGTTTTGGCTGCTTTTGGCAATTTAATTTATCTCTAAAAGTTGCAGTGTTTCCATTTCCCCAGAGAGACTGATGAGCATCCAGTGGAATACAGAGCCTTGACACTAATATATATAAGAGCTCTGCTTCTAATAGGCCACAATAAAGGAAGCAAGATAAACAACATTTCACAGGCGTTTCAAGGGGTGTGTCCCAGGAATGCAAAACAATGTATATTTTTTATGCTAACAAAATAAAAGTTTTTAATGGAATGAAAACACTTATTTTGTATGCAGTTTTTTTGTAATGCTGTAGACAATTTCTGACCATTAAAAACAAAATTCACTTTAACGATCCTTTAAATAACTTTCAATAATTAAAAAAAACATAAAAATACCCTAAAGGACCTGCACTATTATACAAAGTATGAATTTCACAGTACTTTTGCTCATATAACCATTTTTTAATACTTTTTTGTTGTGTACTTTGCATGAATTAAATGTCACTAAGCTCTAAATAAACAAATCTGATTAAACATGTGCTTATATTTCTTTTTAATGACACGGTGAGTCCACGGATCATCTAATTACTATTGGGAATATCACTCCTGCCCAGCACGAGGCGGCAAAGAGCACCACAGCAAAGCTGTTAAATATCACCTCCCTTCTCTCCAACCCCAGTCATTCTCTTTGCCTATGTTAGAGTAAGGAAGTGGTAAAGTTAGGTGTCTGGAAAGATTCTTCAATCAAGATTTTATTATTTTATTTGCAGTTCAAGTATGTGCTGTGTTTCCTCTAGGGTGTAGCCGTAGTCCATTTCAGTCTCTTCAGTAGAGCAATAATGTTAAATAAAAATGCTTCCCTTATTTTGTAAGACTATACAGAATATCCAGTCTTATTATTTTTCCACAGATCCATGTGAGGGAGAGAACCTCTCAAACCTAGTGATCTGCCTTACTGCCAGGCAGCCTTTATGAGGTAAGTGCTATTTTATAAAAAAAAAAATCTGGGATGCAACAGGAAAAAAGATGGCACTTTCTCTTTATTAAAACTTTAATAATAGCCCTTAACAGTTATTGGGCTTATTTTGGCAGTGGTGCAGGCACTGTGGACAAGGAGTCAGGCATTTTAATGGTGGTTGGTGTTTTTTAATTTACTCCCGGTGGTTTTCTTTTGTACAAATACTGATCGGGAGATTTGTTTAATTGTGCGCAATGAGGGGTGGAGTTTTGTGACACACTTCATATTGCTTTTTCGCACTCTCCACTTCCTGTATACCGGAGAGGAGAGTTTCCATTGCGGTCACAGTTTGTGTCCTCCTTATATCTAAGGGACCTTATTTCTAAGCTTAGGTTGAAAACCGGAACCGTCTTCATCTTTGGGCCCTTAGTGTACCATGTTTTGTATCGTTAGGCAGGTAGGCGCCTCAGCATGAGCTGCTGAGGTGTAGAGGCTGTCTGAGAGTTATAACTGTTTAAATACATTTTTGCACAAACGTTCATTAATTTATTTCCTTGCTGTTTAAATAAAGCATTTTTAAAGTGACAGTAACGATTTTTTCTGTTTAAATTTATAAAACTTTGAGTATTTTTATTTTTTAATTGTGTAAAGATGGATCAAGACTATGTTTTAGATTACAGATGTCCTTTATGTTTGAATGCTAATATTGAACCACCAATCTATTTCTGTTCCTCATGTGTTGAGAGAACATTAAATTTCAGGGATAGACTTTTTGAGCCAACATTGTCTAGGACGGATGCTGTCTTCTGACAATGTTCAAGATATGCCACAGTTTTCTCCTCAGGTGTCCCAAATATTATTGTCCACTAATACAGTGCCCTGCACTTCCTCTCAAGCTCCGTCTGGAGTGTCCTTGCAAGACATTGCTTCCCTCATGTCTTCTGCAGTTTTGGATGCGTTGTCTGCTTTTCCCATGCTGCAGGGAAAGCGCAAGAGGAAATGTAAAGAATCAGCGAGTAAGGTTTCTGACAGGGTCGTGGCTATTCTGAATGTTCCCTCCCAAAAGTCTGAGGAGGAGAATACTTTGGTAGCATCTGAGGGTGAAATCTCAGACACAGACAGTGTAGATCCTTTCTCTGATGATAAAGTTGTATCATTCAGGTTTAAGCTGATTGTTTACTACTCAAGGAGGTTTTGGCTACCTTGGACGACTCTGACACTACTGCCGTTGTCAACCCTAAGAAGCCTAGTAAACTAAAGAAGTATTTTGATGTTCCTTCCATGGTGGAGTGTTTTTCTGTACCAGATCTGGCTACATAGATTATTGCTAAGGAATGGGAGAGACTGGGTATCCCTTTTTCTCCATCCCCTATTGCTGACTCTATCAAGGAGTCTTGGCAGATGGTCCCCAAGGTGGAAGGGGCAATCTCCACTTCAGCTAAGAGACCTACTATTCCCATAGAGGATAGCTGTTCTTTCAAGGATCCTATGGATAAGAAGTTGGATGGGCTACTTAAAAAGATGTATGTTCACCAGGGTTTACAATGGCAACCTGCAGTGTGTATCGCTACCTTCACTAGTGTGGCGGCATACTGGTTTGATGCGTTGTCTGATTCTATTCAGACACTCCCCTTGAAGAGATCCAGGATAGGCTCAAGGCTCTTAAATTGGCAATTTCTTTTATTACGGATGCTTCCCTTCAGGTTATCAAATTGGGAGCAAAAATTTCTGGTTTTGCCATACTGGCCTGCAGAGCCTTATGGTTGAACTCCTGGTCTGCGGATGTGTTGTCTAAGTTTAAGCTTTTGGCCATTCCTTACAAGGGTAAGACCTTGTTTGGGCCGGGTTTGGCTGAGATTATTTCCGACATTACAGGATGAAAAGGTTATACCTCCCTCAGGATAAGAGAAATAAACAGAAGGGATGTCAGAGTATTTTTCGTTCCTTTCGAAATTTCAAGGGTAAGCCTTCCTCTCCCTCTACCAAGCAGGAACAGTCCAAGCCTTCCTGGAGGCCTAACCAGTCTTGGAGCAAGGGAAAGCAATCTAAAAAGCCTGCTAGTGAATCTAAGTCAGCATGAAGGGTCTGCCCCCGATCCGGGACCGGATCTTGTGGGGGGCAGACTTTCATTCTTCGCTCATGCTTGGGTTCAGGATGTTCAGAATCCCTGGGCAGTAGACATAGTGTCCCAGGGATACAAACTAGAATTTAAGTCCTTTCCTCCTAGGGGAAGGTTTCTGCTCTCAAGATTATCTGTAGACCAGAAAAAGAGAGAGGTGTTCTTACACTGTTCGGGACCTTTCAACATGGGAGTGATAGTTCCTGTTCCAATTCAGGAACAGGGTCTGGGTTTTTACTCAAATCTGTTTGTGGTTCCCAAAAAGGAGGGAACCTTCAGACCAATTTTAGATCTCAAAAGTCTAAACAAATTCCTCAGAGTACCGTCCTTCAAGATGGAAACTATTCGCTCCATTCTTTCCTTAGTTCAAGAGGGTCAATTTATGACAACAGTAGATTTAAAGGACGTGTACCTACATGTTCCCATCCACAGGATCATCACAAGTTTCTGAGGTTTGCCTTTCTACACAAACACTTTCAGTTTGTGGCTCTTCCATTCAGCCTTGCTACAGCTCCCAGAATTTTTTCAAAGTTCTGGGATCCCTGTTGGCAGTGCTTCCATTGCGAGTCATTGCAGTGGCGCCTTATCTGGACGATATTCTGGTTCAGGCCCCATCCTTTCAACAAGCAAGTTCCCACACAGAGATGCTGTTATCCTTCCTGCGCTCTCACGGATGGAAAGTGAATTTGGAAAAGAGTTCCTTAATTCCAACTACAAGGGTAGTATTCTTGGGAACCATAATAGATTCCATATTGATGAAGATATTTCTGACAGAGGTCAGAAAATCGAAAATTTTCTATGCTTGTCTGATGCTTCAATCCTCTCCTCTTCCATCAGTGGCACAATGTATGGAGGTAAGTGGTCTGATGGTAGCCGCTATGGACATCATCCTGTTTGCTTGTTTCCACCTCAGACCTCTGCAGTTATGCATGCTCAGGCAGTGGAACGGCGATTATTCATCTGGATCAGATGACGAGAGATTCTCTTCCTTGGTGGTTGTCTCAGGATCATCTCTCCCAGGGAACCTGTTTTTACAGACTCTCCTAGGTGATTGTGACAACTGACGCCAGCCAACTGGGTTGGGGAGCAGTCTGGGGCCTTCTAAGGGCTCAGGGGACATGGACTCGGGAGGAGTCGATTTTCCCATAAATATTCTAGAGCTGAGAGCAATCTTCAATGCTCTTCCGGCCTGGCCTCAGTTAGCTTCAGCCTGGTTTATCAAATTTCAATCGGACAACATAACCTTAGTGGCTTACATTAATCATTAGGGAGGAACTCGGTGCTCCTTGGCCATGTCAGAAGTGTCCAAGATTATTCAGTGGGCAGAGACCCACAACAGCTGTCTATCTGTGATCCACATTCCAGGAGTGGACAATTGGGAAGCGGATTTTCTGAGCAGACAAACCTTTCACCCGGGGGAATGGGAATTTCATCCGGAAGTGTTTTCCAGCTTGATTATCAAATGGGGACAGCCGGATCTCAATCTCATGGCATCTCGTCAGAATGCCAAGCTCCCAAGGTACGGGTCGAGGTCCAGGGACCCTCAGGCGGTACTGATAGATGCTCTGGCGGTTCCTTGGAATTTCAGTCTAGCATACCTATTTCCTCCGTTCGCTCTCCTTCCTCGGGTCGTTGCTCGAATCAAACAAGAGAGGGCTTCGGTGATTCTCATTGCTCCGGCGTGGCCTTACAGAATTTGGTATGCAGGCTTAGTGGAGATGTCATCTCTCCACCCTTGGAAACTTCCTCTGAGGAAAGAACTTCTACTTCAAGATCAGCTCTGTGCTGACTCCTGATCATCTGCTGACCTAACAACCACTAGTGCAGCTGTCAGCACTGTGCTGACTCCTGATCACCTGCTGACCTCACCGGCTCACAATCACTAGCGCAGCTGTCAGCACTGTGCTGACTCCTGATTATAGCTCATCTGCTGCCTCACCTGCTCTCAACCACTAGCGCAGCTGCCCCATAGTAAAATATTCCTGCTTGCTGCCTCCAGTTACCTCACAGTCACAACCATTAGAGTAGCTCAATGGTCACTGTCGTGCTAGCTCATTTAACAAACTGTGACTGTGAGCATAAGCACCACCCTTGGGGCCCCCTAGTGCCAGACCCTCATTTCAGATCCCATTGTCTGACTGCTCAGTCCATTCCTGCTTATTTTACAATATAATCCTCAGTAAAAAAAAAAAAAGCTAGTGATTACAGACAGAGATAAGGAAGTATTTGTGTGTTTAGAAAATGATAAAATAAGGATATTTTTTTTCCTTGCAAGCTTGTCCCATTTTAATGGGTTGTGCTGGTAAACACCAAAAACATCTATTTAAATGTACAAAATTATACCTAAAGGAACAATTTATCATACATGTTATACTCTGCTGTTGTTATAACAAGTAATTGGAAACACATTAAGGGAAAACCATTTTATATTACATTGTCATTTTTAAGTTACAATATACCTGTGCCTAAGACAGTGTTTTCCAATTCTAGTCCTTAGGGCACACTAACAGGCCAGATATTCAGGATATCTGAACTGAAGCACAGGTAAAATAAAGAGCTGCGTATTAAGCCTATTTCATTCAAGGTAGTCTTGAAAATCTGGCATGTTAGTGTGCCTTGCCCTGAGGACTGGAATTGTGAAATACTGGCCTACGGTGCCATTAAGAGTAATGTTTAGACATAGGGTTGCTAAGTGTTCCGTACTAAACTGGACAGTCAGTTATTCCATGCTTTTGACAAGCAAAATCTGTAAAAATACAAAACAGAAGTTCAAATGCCAAATGTTAAAGACATTATAGCAGCAGCCATGCCTCAATATTTTACTAATGTGCAATACCCATCTCCTATAAAGATCCCCTGCTGTATCTTCATTTATCCCTCACAAAACTTATTATATTAAAGACATTTCTATCAATTATTTCCATCTACAATATCAATACAAGTCCTATATTGATCTCCTAATGAAAAACATTAACCTAGATTACGAGTTTTGCGTTAGAGGCTGTGCGGTGCTAACGAGCAGCTTTCTCTCACCGCTCACTTACATACAGCGCTGGTATTACGAGTTTTCAGAAACCTGTCGTTAAAAGGCAAGAAGTGAGCATTGAGCAAAATTTTGCTCATTACTGCACTCCAATACCAGCGCTGCTTAAGTCAGCGGTGAGCTGGTCGTATGTGCTCGTGCACGATTTCCCCATAGGAATCAACGGGGAGAGCCAGCTGAAAAAAAGCAGCGTAAAACTCAGTAACGCAGCCCCATTGATTCCTATGGGGAAACAAGTTATGTCTTCACCTAACATACTAACATGAACCACGAGTCTAAACACCCCTAATCTTACACTTATTAACCCCTAATCTGCCGCCCCCGACATCACCAACACCTACAAATTTTTTTTATTAACGCCTAATCTGCCGCTCGGGACACCGCTGGCACCTACATTATACTTATGAACCCCTAATCTGCTGCCCCCAACATCGCCGCCACCTACATTATATTTATTAACCCCTAATTTGCCGCCCCCAATGTCGCTGCCACCTACCTACACTTATTAACCCCTAATCTGCCACCCCCAACGTCGCCGCCACTATATTAAAGTTATTAACCCCTAAATCTAACCCTAACCCTAACACCCCCTAACTTAAATATAATTTAAATAAGTCTAAATAAAATTCCTAACATTAACTAAATTATTCCTATTTAAAACTAAATACTTACCTGTAAAATAAACCCTAAGCTAGCTACAATATAACTAATAGTTACATTGTAGCTATCTTAGGCTTTATTTTTATTTTACAGGCAACTTTGTATTTATTTTAACTAGGTAGAATAGTTATTAAATAGTTATTAACTATTTAATAACTACATAGCTAAAATAAATGCAAAAGTACCTGTAAAATAAAACCTAACCTAAGTTACACTAACACCTAACACTACACTATAATTAAATAAATTAACTAAATTAACAACAATTAAATCAATTAAATTAGCTAAAGTACAACCCCCCCCCCCACACACACACACACTAAATTACAGGAAATAATAAACAAATTACAGATCGTGTAACTAATTACACCTAATCTAAGAGCCCTATCAAAATAAAATAAAGCCCCCCCCTCAAAAAAAAAAAAAAAACCCTAGCCTAAACTAAACTACCAATAGCCCTTAAAAGGGCCTTTTGCAGGGCATTGCCCCAAAGTAATCAGCTCTTTTACCTGAAAAAAAAATACAAACAACCCCCCAACAGTAAAACCCACCACCCACACAACCAACACCCCAAATAAAATACTAACTAAAAAAACCTAAGCTCCCCATTGCCCTGAAAAGCCAATAGAATGGAACAGCCAATAGAATGCGAGCTCAATCCTATTGGCTGATTGCATCAGCCAATAGGATTTCTTTCTACCTTAATTCCGATTGGCTGATAGAATTCTATCAGCCAATCGGAATCTAAGGGACGCCATCTTGGATGACATCACTTAAAGGAACCGTCATTTAGTAAGAAGACGTTGATTGAAGAGGATGCTCCGCGCCGGATGTCTTGAAGATGGACCCGCTCCGTGTCGGATGGATGAAGATAGACTTCGGCCTGGCTTGGATGAAGACTTCTCCCGGTAAGTCGATCTTCAGGGGGTTAGTGTTAGTTTTTTTTAAGGGTGTATTGGGTGGGCTTTATTTTTAGGTTAGGGACTTTGGGCTTGCAAAAGAGCTAACTGTCCTTTTAAGGGCAATGCCCATCCAAATGCCTTTTTCAGGGCAATGGGGAGCTTAGGTTTTTTTAGTTAGTATTTTATTTGGGGGGTTGGTTGTGTGGGTGGTGGGTTTTACTGTTGGGGGGGTTGTTTGTATTTTTTTTCCAGGTAAAAGAGCTGATTACTTTGGGGCAATGCCCCGCAAAAGGCCCTTTTAAGGGCTATTGGTAGTTTAGTTTAGGCTAGGGTTTTTTTTTTTTTTGAGGGGGGGGCTTTATTTTATTTTGATAGGGCTATTAGATTAGGTGTAATTAGTTTAAATATCTTGTAATTTGTTTATTATTTTCTGTAATTTAGTGTTTTGTTTTTTGTACTTTAGCTGATTTAATTTATTTAATTGTTGTTAATTTAGTTAATTTATTTAATTATAGTGTAGTGTTAGGTGTTATTGTAACTTAGGTTAGGTTTTATTTTACAGGTACTTTTGTATTTATTTTAGCTAGGTAGTTATTAAATAGTTAATAACTATTTTATACCTATTGTACCTAGTTAAAATAAATACAAACTTGCCTGTAAAATAATAATAAATCCTAAGCTAGATACAATGTAAGTATTAGTTATATTGTAGCTAGATAAGGGTTTATTTTATAGGTATTTAGTTTTAAATAGGAATAATTTAGTTAATGATAGTAATTTTTATTTAGACTTATTTAAATTATATTTAAGTTAGGGGGTGTTAGGGTTAGACTTAGATTTAGGGGTTAATACATTTTAGTATAGTGGCGGCGACGTTGGGGGCGGCAGATTAGGGGTTAATAAATGTAGGTAGGTGGTGTCGATGTTAGCGACGGCAGATTAGGGGTTAATAATATTTAACTAATGTTTGCGAGGCAGGAGTGCGGCGGTTTAGGGGTTAATATGTTTATTATAGTGGCGGCGACGTTGGGGGCGGCATATTAGGGGTTAATAAGTGTAGGTAGGTGGCGGCGACATTGGGGGCGGCAGATTAGGGGTTAATAAATATAATGTAGGTGGCGGCAATGTTGGGGGCAGCAGATTAGGGGTTCATAAATATAATGTAGGTGGCAGCGGTGTCCGGAGCAGCAGATTAGGGGTTAAAATTTTTATTATAGTGTTTGCTATGTGAGAGGGCCTTGGTTTAGGGGTTAATAGGTAGTTTATGGGTGTTAGTGTACTTTTTAGCACTTTAGTTATGAGTTTTATGCTACGGCGTTGTACCATAAAACTCTTAACTACTGACTTTTAAATGCGTTAGGACTCTTGACGGGGTAGGGTGTACCGCTCACTTTTTGGCCTCCCAGGACAGACTTGTAATACTGGTGCTATGGAAGTCCCATAGAAAAAAGACTTTACGAAGTTTACGTAAGTCGTTTTGCGGTAAGGCCAAAGAAATGTGCGGTGATCACGTCATCAACACCAATTAAAAGTAAAAACACAACAAAACATATCTACAAAATATCAACAGCACAGTGAGAGAAGACCATGCTGGACCAGCAGAACGAAGATGAGTGACCTGGCCAGCCGGTGACAGGGGCTTGACAGCATTGGGAACACTAGTTTTTCATGTATTGATTTGTTTTTTAGTGAACAACAGCCAATATTAGTCATTAATTGTGCCGTTGTGGACATATGGAGATAGAATATCCTGGTAGTTATCAAGCTCAGCTGTAATTGACTGTAAGATAAAATTGTTTTAATAATAAAAATAAAAACAAAAACAAAAATGATCTCATTTTGTAACAATTTGAATAGAGCCATAGTGTGCAGTTATCCTAGAGGCAAATTAATCATATTCGCTATACAATTTGACATTTACTAATTAACACATCTTACTTGACTTTAGGTGTTAATTTATTTTAAAGAGAGAGATCAAATGTGCAAGATTCTTGTGGTTCATCTTCCTACACAAGACATCAAGATGACAAGATGTGTTTAAAAATGTCATGACAACATTTATCAAAACTCATTAATTCTACAGAGATTAATGTCTATACATTAAGTTAAATAACTATATTTTAAATACAAAAAATCACTGACAGCAGCATGTCTTATTCAGTACACTTACAAAAGCATTAAAGGCACATTAAAGTCATTTTTAAAATATGCCTTAACAATTATTCAAAAAACATCTTATTGTTCTGCAGTCCAGGAATAAACCTTTAATAAGCTTAGAGGATGTTATTTATGATATCTTCCCTGCTGTTTGTCATTTAGGGACATATATAAATAAACTTCTGGACATATTAAGCAATGCACTCCAGGGGGTCGATCCGATAAAAATCGTCACCCGCAAAAGCTGGCGACGCCAATATTTGCACAGGTTTGGTATCCTATATACGGCGTAACCTAGAAGTTACGCGAGTATATTTCTGCGGTCGCCCGTAGTTTTTTGGGCCATAGGCAGGTATACCAAACCCGCGCAGTTTGGTATCCAATATACAGCATAAGGACTTACGTGGCGAAAATGGAGAAATCTTACTCCATTTTCACCTCGCCACAAAAAGCAGCCGTAAGAAGCCTTACGCTGACTATTGGAGCCCCGTAACTCTCGAAACTAGCTGCTAAATAAACCTAACACCTAACGCATGCACAATGTCTATCTAACTGTCAACCGCAATCTGCTAAATAAAACCTAACACCTAACGCATGCGCAATGTCTATCTACCTGTCAACCGCGATCCCCCACCGCAATCCCTAATAAAGTATTTAACCCCTAAACCGCCGCCATCTACATAAACTAACCCCCTACAGTGAGCCCCTAAAACCGCCGCCATCTACCTGATCTATCCCCTAATCTGACCCCTTACACCGCCGCCAGCTATATTAATATTATTAACCCCTAATCTAATATCCATAAAGTAATAAACTCTATTACCAGCCCTTAAAAGGGCCTTTTGCGGGGCTTTGCCCCAAAGTTAACAGCTCTTTTGCCCTATAACCTGCCCTCCCTACACCGCCGCACCTATATTAATGGTATTAACCCCTAATATAAGCCCCTTACACCGCCGCCATCTATATTAAAATTATTAACCCCTAATTTAATCTACCTACCCCGCCGCCAGCTATATTATCTATATTAACCCTAAGTATATTATAGTTAATACATTATATATATTAACTATATTAACCCTAATTATATTAGGGTTAATATAGTTAATATAGTTACTATAGTATTTATATAAACTATATTAACTCTATCTAACCCTAACACCCCTAACTAAATTCTTATTAAATAAATCTAATTCATATTATAAACTAAAATATTCCTATTTAAATCTAAATACTTACCTATAAAATAAACCCTAAGATAGCTACAATATAATTAATAATTACATTGTAGCTATGTTAGGGTTTATATTTATTTTACAGGTAAATTGTTAATTATTTTAACTAGGTATAATAGCTATTAAATAGTTGTTACCTATTTAATAGCTACCTAGTTAAAATAATTACCCAATTACCTGTAAAATAAATCCTAACCTAAGTTACAAATACACCTACACTATCAATAAATTAAATAAACTACAAATATCTATATAAAAATACAATTAAATAAACTAAACTAAATTACAAAAACAAACAAACACTAAATTACAAAAAATAAAAAAAAGATTACAAGATTTTTAAGCTAATTACACCTATTCTAAGCCCCCTAATAAAATAATAAACCCCCAAAATAAAAAAAATTCCCTAACCTATTCTAAATTAAAAATAGTTCAAAGCTCTTTTACCTTACCAGCCCTTAAAAGGGCCTTTTGTGGGGGCATGCCCCAAAGAAAACTGCTCTTTTGCCTGAAAAAAACACACAATACCACCCCCCAACATTACAACCCACCACCCACATACCCCTAATCTAACCCAAACCCCCCTTAAATAAACCTAACACTACCCCCCTGAAGATCTCCCTACCTTGTATTCACCCAGCCGGGCAGAACTCTTCATCCGATCCGGGCGATGTCCAATCAAGCGGCAAAGAAGAATTCTTCATCCCGGTGATGTCTTTCTCCAAGCGGCAGCAAAGTCTTCTTCCATCGGGCAGCATCTTCCATCAAGCGGCATCTTCAATCTTCATTCTTCGCTCCTCCAACGCGGAGCATCCATCACGGCCGACGACTGAACGACGAATGAGGTACCTTTAAATGACGTCATCCAAGATGGCATCCGTCGAATTCCGATTGGCTGATAGGATTCTATCAGCCAATCGGAATTAAGGTAGAAAAATCTGATTGGCTGATTGAATCAGCCAATCAGATTCAAGTTCAATCCGATTGGCTGAACCAATGAGGTACCTCATTCGTTGTTCAGTCGTCGGCCGGGATGGATGCTCCGTGTTGGAGGAGCGAAGAATGAAAATTGAAGATGCCGCTTGATGGAAGATGCTGCCTGATGGAAAAAAACTTTGCTGCCGCTTGGAGAAAGACATCACCGGGATGAAGAATTCTTCTTTGCCGCTTGATTGGACATCGCCCGGATCGGATGAAGAGTTCTGCCCGGCGGGGTGAATACAAGGTAGGGAGATCTTCAGGGGGGTAGTGTTAGGTTTATTTAAGGGGGGTTTGGGTTAGATTAGGGGTATGTGGGTGGTGGGTTGTAATGTTGGGGGTGGTATTGTGTGTTTTTTTCAGGCAAAAGAGCAGTTTTCTTTGGGGCATGCCCCCACAAAAGGCCCTTTTAAGGGCTGGTAAGGTAAAAGAGCTTTGAACTATTTTTAATTTAGAATAGGGTAGGGAATTTTTTTTATTTTGGGGGTTTATTATTTTATTAGGGGGCTTAGAATAGGTGTAATTAGCTTAAAAATCTTGTAATCTTTTTTTTATTTTTTGTAATTTAGTTTAGTTTATTTAATTGTATTTTTAGATAGATATTTGTAGTTTATTTAATTTATTGATAGTGTAGGTGTATTTGTAACTTAGGTTAGGATTTATTTTACAGGTAATTGGGTAATTATTTTAACTAGGTAGCTATTAAATAGGTAATAACTATTTAATAGCTATTATACCTAGTTAAAATAATTAACAATTTACCTGTAAAATAAATATAAACCCTAACATAACTACAGTGTAATTATTAATTATATTGTAGCTATCTTAGGGTTTATTTTATGGGTAAGTATTTAGATTTAAATAGGAATATTTTAATTAATAATATTAATATTAGATTTATTTTAATAAGAGTTTAGTTAGGATGTTAGAGTTAGATAGGGTTATTAAACTTAATATATATATATATATATATAATAACGATATTAACTATATTAACCCTAATATAATTAGGGTTAATATAGTTAATATATATAATATAATAACTATATTAACTATATTAACCCTAATATAATTAGGGTTAATATAGTTAATATAGCTGGCGGCGGTGTAGGGGGATTAGATTAGGGGTTAATTCATTTATTATAGGTGGCCGCGGTGTAGGGGGATGTAGATTGTAGGCAAAAGAGCAGTTTACTTTGTGACAAAGCCCTGTCAAAAGCCCTTTTAAGGGCTGGCAAAAGAGCTGAATTCTTTGGGGCATGCCCCGCAAAAAGCCCTTTTAAGGGCTGGCAAAAGAGCTGTTACTTTGGGGCAATGCCACGCAAAAAGCCCTTTTCAGGGCTATGTGTAGGGTTAGACTTAGGTTTAGTGGTAGGGATAGTTTAGTATTTTAGGGGTTAAATAATTTAATATAGATGGCGGCGGGGTAGGGGGATTAGATTAGGGGTTAATAATTTTAAAATAGATAGCGGCGGGGTAGGGGCTCACTTTAGGGGGTTATAGATTTAATATAGCTGGCGGCGGTTTAGGGGTTAATACATATTTTATTGTTAGGATAGAGAGGGGGGATAGCGGATAGAGGGTTAGACGTGTCGGGCTATGTTAGGGAGGCGTGTTAGACAGTGCGGGTGATTTAGACTTTAGTCAGGTTTTGTAGGCGCCGGCAGTTTCTAACGTGGCGCAAGTCACTGGCGACGCCAGAAATTTGTACTTGCGCAGATTTCTGGACATCGCTGGTTTATCCGACTTACGGCACGTTAGCATCTGACGGCGCCGTATATGGGATAGCTCGAGTTGCGACCTGAAACTGCGGGCGACGCGGGTTCCCTCGTTTGCGCCGCAAACTATGATCTATATCGGATCGCGCCCCAGACTTTCTGATGAGGACAAGGAAGATACTAGAGCTGCGAAATCTGTTGGCGCTCTACAAATAACTAATAATAATAACTACAGTTTTCAGGATTAATTTACAGGAAAACCGGGCAAAATAAATAATAAAAATGCATTACAAAATTATTTATCTGTGCATCAGTAAACATTTTATTAGACACTAAGGGCCAGATTAGAAGTAGCACGCTATCTATTCATATAGATATATAGGAATAGATACATATTTTACATTAACATCAGATATATATATAGAAATATATTTTTAATAATAAAAATGAATTACATTGTTTCTATGTGGAGAACATTGTAATGTAAAATTTTTCTAATTCTCAGAACTGTAAGTGCACCCTGCTCACTTTAAGACTAACCCTGCTACATATATTTCCCTATTTGGCTTTAACTGACAAAAATGCAGGATAATGCATGCTATACTAACTTTATGAATGTGACAAGCCTTTTTGTCTGTAGACTAAAGCCCGGATTGATTTTTTCTAAATAAGCCAAAAAAAAACAAACAAAAAACAATTACAATATGAGGGGGGTTACTTTGTTTTTTTAAAATGTAGGCTTGGCTGATATTTAATTCTATTACACGGCAACAGAAATGTCTTGTAATTACAAGATGCTAACTGTCCCTTTAAATGCTGCATAAAAGCACAGCTATAACAAACAAAAAGAAAACACTTAGCAGGAACCTTCATTTAATCACAGAACGTTTAAAAGCAAACACTTTTATTCCTTTGCCACATTATAAATATGTAAACCTTTTGGGTAAAACAGTTGTTCCAGCATTTTGTTTTCCTGCTTGTGACGTATGTCAGTGGGCAGCAATACAGCAAGTATCAGTCTTTAGGATTCAGTAATAAGCCGGCGTACTTCGTTAGTATTAAACTAAAAATAAACTGCTTGAATTAAATAAAGGGCTTGAAAAAACTAAATACAAGAATTTTCCAGAATTTAAGTATGAACTTGCCTCTGGCATTCATTACTATCATTTTTGCCTATAATTTTATTTTTAAAGACCTATATGAGATTAAAATGACTTATTTGCAGCACCTTACTATGTGATGCACAACAGCCAATAAGTGATGAGTACTGAAGCTAAGAACCTTCTCTTTAAAGGGACTCTAAACCCAAAATTTTTCTTTCAAGATTCAGATAGAGAATACAAATTTAAACAACATTCCAATTTACTTCTATTATTTATTTTGCTTAATTTTTTAGATATCCTTTGTTGAAGAAATAGCAATGCACATGGGTGAGCCAATCACACAAGGCTTCTATGTGCATCAACCAATCAGCAGCTACTGAGCCTATCTAGATATGCTTTTCAGCATAGAATATCGAGAGAATAAAACAAATTAGATAATAGAAGCAAATTAGAAAGTTGTTTAAAAAGGCATGCTCTTTCTAAATCATGAAAGAAAAAAATGGGGTTTCATGTCCCTTTAAATAACAGATGCAGCAGCACTTCAATGTACCTGAGCAGTGAACCGTTCTGTAAGTTAAAGGGAGAAAAAATTCAAAATATTTATTTATTTGTTTAGATAGAGCATACAATGTTTAACAACTTTTCAATGCACTTCTATAATCAAATTTGTTTTATTCTTTTACTATCCTTTATTGAAAGAGCAGTAATGCACTACTGGAAGGTAGCTGAATAGTATATACAGCAATGTGCAAAGGACAAGAAGCATATATGCACATCCACCAATCAGAAGCTAGCTCCCAGTAGTGTATAGCTGTTGCTAAGCTTACCTAGCAATGCTTTTCAACATAGAATACCACGAGAAATGTTATTTTGGCTTTACTGTTCCTTTAAGAACAATTTAAAGGGACAATAAAGTCCAAATTAAACTTTCATGATTGGGCATGTTTTAAAGAACTTTCCAATGTACTTTTATCATCAAATTGACTTTGTTCTTTTGGTATTCTTAGATGAAAGCTAAACCTAGTTAGCCTCATATGCTAATTTCTAAGCCCCTGAAGGCCGCCTCTTATCTGAATGCATTTGCCAACTTTTCACAGCTAGACAGCACTTGTTCATGTGTGCCATATAGATAACATTGTGCTCATGCCCGTGGAGTTATTTATGAGAGGGCATTGATTGGCTGAACTGCAAGTCTGTCAAAAGAACTAAGATAAGGGGGTAGTCTGCAGAGGCTTAAACAATAACATTTTTGGTGTTTACTGTCCCTTTAATGCGTGACCTAAAATATTGATATTATTTGGCATAAATTCTGCAGCACAGAAATAGTTTGCTTTATACCAGAACTAGCCTGTCTAGAAACAAACCCTGTTCATAATGATTTCATACAAAAAAAATACTCTTTGTCCACCAATTGATACAACTGAAATGTAATCACTAATAAGTTCTATATTTAAATACGTCTGAGAGATTTTACATTGTTCAGTTGTGCTGAAAAATAATTTGTAATCTCCCAAAAATCAAAAAGAAAATATCAATCAGACCTTCAAACAATATCTACAATTCTTTGTGATTGTGTCTTTCTTCAGACTTCTGATATTCTGTTGTATATTCAGGGTTCATGCTGCCCTAGGCACTCAACAAGTCCCCTTTTATGTCAGACAGCTACATAAGGATAGGTGATTCATTCCTAATGTTTTGTGCATTTCTAATTAAATCAGCATATAATTTACCCTTCTTAACATGATTCACAAGAGACTGTTTCTGACCACTTGTATTTCACTGACTCAGCCTGTTTCTGCCACACCCGTAACAATCTGTTTCAGCCACAGAATTCTAGCCCGGCCACAGGCGTCTATTTCACATGTTGTAAAATACAAACTTACTTCACTCAGAAAGTGTAACAGCAGAATATATGATAGAGCTAAGTTATGGAAACTAAGAAATTATATTTATATTTATTTTTATTATTAATATTTTAAATATTGCTCATACCCTATAGTAACGTTTATGCCCCTTTAAAAGTACATACAAGTGCAAAACTAAAATGCTGTAATCTGTTAGAGAATTTCCCTTTAAGAGCCTCAGTTATGGTCAGATCCAGAGTGGCAATAAACTACTAGGAGCTAGCTGAACACATCTGGTGAGCCAATGACAAGAGGAATGTGTGTGTACCCACCAATCAGCAGCTAGCTTGAAGCTTCTAGTAGTGCATTGCAGCTTCTAAACCTACCTAGATATGTATTTTTTTTAAAAAAAAGATGATAAGAGAACAAAGTAGATTTGATAAGAGAAGTAAACTGAAAAGTATCTTAAAGGGACAGTCTTTTTAAAAATAAACTCTCATGATTCAGATATGGCATGTCATTTTAAACAACTTTTCAATTTACTTTTATTATGAAATTTGATTTGTACTCTTGGTATTCTTTGTTAAAAGATACACCTAGGTAGGCTCATATGCTAATTTCTAAGTCCTTGAAGCCACCTCTTATCTCAGTGCATTTTGACAGTTTTTCACATGTAGACAGCACTAGTTCATGTGTGCCATATAGACAGGGCCACCATCAGGGGGTGAATAGGGTGACTCCTGTCAGGGGCCCAGTGGGCCAGGGGGCCCCATGAGGCAAGCAGAACTATTATTTTAAAAAATATATTTTTATTTATTTAGTTTTTTTACATTTTGGCAGCCACCAGAGAGCGCTACAGCAGAGTGCTATTGAGCGTGGGAAATGTCATTACAAGGAGTAAAGTATTTGCATTTGAGAGGATTTCTGAGTGTGCACTAAACCACTATGTGAGACAGACTTGGCACTTCAGTTTGTACAGTGTGTGCCTGAGTCAGATGGCAGATCACTTTCATTTGCAGAGGAGGTAGGACTTACTTAGTAAATGTTTTTATTTATTTGTGCAATTTCAGATTGTAACTTCAGTGTGGTAGATGTATGGTGGGCCAGGGGTTTATAAAAACACATTTTTTTAGCAATATGCAGCAGTGTATTTATGATTATTTGACAATGCTGTAGAAATTCTATATTTAACCCCTTAACGACGCATGTCGTACAGGGTACGTCTTACACAAGCTGGTCTTTAAAGACCAGCGACGTACCCTGTACGTCGTTAAGGGTTTCATGCAGCTGGAAGTGATCCTGATCACTTCCAGTCACTTTCAAGGTATTGCAGTGATGCCTCGATATTGAGGCATCACTGCAATACCTTTTTAGGCACACCGATGCAGAGAGAGCCACTCTGTGGCCCTCTCTGCATCGGCCAGTGATGGTGCCGATCGTTGGTGGGTGGGAGCCATTGTAGGGAGGTGGGTGGGCGGCCCATCACTAGGTAACTACTTCCTTCCGGCTGTGGTTGATGCTGAGTGCGCGCAGGAGCGCGCGCTGGAGGTGAGGGGCGGCGCGCGCACCCGCGATCTAGCCAGAGACCAATTGCTGGGGGAAAATGTTTTGCGGGGAGAGGGTGGTGGGTGCAGAGGAGGGGTGATCTGGGGGTGATCAGGGGGTGATCTGGGAGGGGGATGGGGTAGGGTATGGAGGGGGGCAGCTACACTACAGAAAAAGTTAGGTTAAAAATAAATAAATAATATTTTATTGCAAATTGGGTACAGGCAGACAGCTGCCAGTACCCAAAATGTTGGCTATATAGTTAGTGGGGGGAGGGTTAGAGAGCTCTTTGGGGGGATCAGGGAGGTTGGGGCTAAGGGGGGATCTTACAAAGCAGAATATTTTTAAAATAAATAAAAAAACACTTTTATTTTAGTACTGGCAGACTTTCTGCCAGTACTTAAGATGGCGGGGACAATTGTGGGGTGGGGGAGGGAAGAGAGCTATTTGGGAGGGATCAGGGGGTGGGATGTGTCAGGTGGGAGGCTGATCTCTACACTAAAGCTAAAATTAACCTTACAAGCTACCTAATTAATCCCGTCACTGCTAGGCATAATACAAATTTGGTGCGCAGCGGCATTTAGCGGCCTTCTTATTACCAAAAAGCAATGCCAAAGCCATATATGTCTGCTATTTCTGAACAAAGGGTATCCGAGAGCAGCATTTACAACCATTTGTGCCATAATTGCACAAGCTGTTTGTAAATCATTTCAGTGAGAAACCCAAAGTTAGTGAAAAAGTTAACGATTTTTTTTATTTGATCGCATTTGGCGGTGAAATGGTGGCATGAAATATATCAAAATGGGCCTAGATCAATACTTTGGGTTGTCTACTACACTACCCTAAAGCTAAAATTAACCCTACAAGCTCCCTTCAAGCTACCTAATTAACCCCTTCACTGCTGGGCCTAATACAAATGTGGTGTGCAGCGGCATTTAGCAGCCTTCTAATTACCAAAAAGCAACGCCAAAGCCATATATGTCTGCTATTTCTGAACAAAGGGGATCCCAGAGAAGCATTTACAACCATTTGTGACATAATTACACAAGTTGTTTGTAAATAATTTCAGTGAGAAACCTAATATTTGTGAAAAAGTTTGTGAAAAAGTGAACATTTTTTTTTATTTGATCGCATTTGGTGGTGAAATGGTGGCATGAAATATACCAAAATGGGACTAGATCAATACTTTGGGATGTCTTCTAAAAAAAAAAATATATACATGTCAAGGTATATTCATGGATTCCAGACAGATATCAGTGTTACAATGTAACTAGCGCTAATTTTGAAAAAATAAAATGGTTTGGAAATAGCAAAGTGCTACTTGTATTTATTGCCCTATAACTTACAAAAAAACCAAAGAACATGTAAACATTGGGTATTTCTAAACTCAGGACAAAATTTAGAAACTATTTAGCATGGGTGTTTTTTGGAGGTTGTAGATGTGTAACAGATTTTGGGGGTCAAAGTTAGAAAAAGTGTTTTTTTTCCATCATATTTTATAATTTTTTTTACGGTAAATTATAAAATATGATGAAAATAATGGTATCTTTAGAAAGTCCATTTAATGGCGAGAAAAACCGTATATAATATGTGTGAGTACAGTAAATGAGTAAGAAGAAAATTACAGCTAAACACAAACACCACAGAAATGTAAAAATAGCCCTGGTCCTTAAGGGAAAGAAATTGAAAAATGGCCTTGTCCTTAAGGGGTTAAAGCCATGCATAAATGTTTCCTCCTCAATACACAAATGGTAGGTGCCCTTTTGGCAGATATGTTTTTTTAATTTATATATATATATATATATATATATATATATATATATATATATATATATATATATATATATATATATATTTATTTATTTTTTATTACATTCCAGGTTACTGCCCCTTTATGCAAGGACTTTCCAGATGCCAGGAGGCATTTTATTTAAGATTTTTACATCTGCATAAAATGTTATACTATCAGGCTAAGATTGCTCGGTGTTTGAAATGAGACAGGTTAACTTGTTCAGTTTACACTACAGCTGACTTAATTTTGAAATGCATACAAACAAGCCTAAATCCTGCATTTAACCAGATCTAATGGTATGAGACCTAGTGACACAGCTCCACCAAGACCATATAGAGTACAGCATTTTCAAAACCCATAAGTACAGCTGACAGAGGAGAATATTTGTAAACCAGATTTGAAGTGGTCCTCTTTGTTGGGGAAAATGAGGGTGAAAAAAACCACAAACATATGTGAACCTTTCAAAACTACTTTTCTTTATCTACCCATTCTGTCAGATCATTAATGTACAATTTTGAATTCACAGAAGTATTTTTGTTTGCACATTTACAAATATGTTTCTTTAAAAAGTGATCTCTTAATTTCTATTTATTTTATCATGCATGTCAAACACTGTTGATTTAGGTTATGGCAATGTTAAGAAATGTTACCTCCTGTGAGTGTTTCTGTGGGTATCTGTGTTTATGTCTTTGTGCTTTTGTTGGTGTCTCTATAAATGTGTATTTTTTTCTGTGGATCTCTCTGTGAGGGTTTGTGTGTCTGTCTTTGTGCATTTTCTGTGGATGTCTCTGTGAGGGTGTGTGTATGTATGTCTTTGTGTGCTTTCTGTGGGTGTCTCTTTCTGTGTGTGTATCTGTGTGTTTTCTGTGGGTGTCTGTGAGTGTGTATGTCTTTGTGTGTTTTCTGAGGCTGTCTCTGTGGGTGTTTCCTTGGGTGTATGTGCACGTTTGTTTCTAAGAGTGTGTGTGTTCATTGTCTTTTCCTTTTTAGGACATTTTGACCTTGCGACTGATTATTCACATCTTTCTACAGACTTTGAGAGTTGTCTCAATTTGAGACTAATGAGACCTTTCCAGAAGTCACCAATCCACCACTTAACCTTTAAATTATTGTTTAGGCAGTTCAGGGCCCTTCCTTTCAGTCACTGCATGCTGTTGTCATCATTTAGTTGTCATCTTCCTTGACAAAAAGGTAATCAGAACTCCATATTTTGTCTTGTAAATCTCCTTTTTTGATAAAACTGTAGTCTACCTCATTACCTGTCAGGTCAATGCAAATAAGTGCTAAGTGTCTGTGTGAGTGTCTGTGTCTGAGATTGTTTGTGTGTTTCTTTGCGTGTCTGCTAGAATGTCTATATTTATCTGTGTGTTTCTGTAGTTTGACTACACTTAAGAATAAAGTGCATATACGTTTTAGTCACTTGGTCAAAAATTGCACATGTCAAAGGGGGGGGGGGCTGCTCAATGGTTAAGTAAGGGGCCCCAAAATTTCTAGTGGCGGCCCTGCATATAGATAACATTGTGCTCACGCCTGTGGAGTTATTTATGAGTGAGCTCTGATTGGCTAAAATGCAAGTCTGTCAGAAGAGCTGAAATAAGGCCCAGTCTGCAGAGGCTTAGCTACAAGGTAATCACAGAGGTAAAAAAGTATATTTATATAACCGTGTTGGTTATGCAAAACTGGGGAATGGGTACTAAAGGGATTATCTATCTTTTAACACAATAAAAATTCTGGCGTAGACATTCCCTTTAAAATAGTATGATCTGACTCCTGTGGACTTCATCTTGACTTCCCTGTGCCTTTAAGAGACTTATTTTTACACTGCTGTCATATCCATAGTAGAACTGTATCACTCCAGTCCCTTACTGTCACAAATATATAACTATAGTTTTTCTGTGATTGTAACATTTTTATTCATTTCCTTTGTCAGTATCACAGCTGGTGTTGATAGTTCTCAGTATCTCAAATACGTCACTCACTAGTTGTTTCTTGTAATAAAAATAGTTGCACTTCTGTTCTGCTCTTGCTAGCAAATATAAATTTAGCAACAAAATAATGAATTCTCAGAGCTGTGTGTTGTACTAAAAATGATGTTGTTCCCCCCAAATATAAATTTAAAATAGGAAAGTTCTCTGTGATGAAGAAAGATTAAATTCTTTTAGCAAATGGTGTAAACATCCTCTTTGCACTAAAATAGAATTCATCCTTGTACTTTTCACCATTTAGTGTGACAGTAGCATTTATAAATAAGCCAACGCTGTAGATTGCAGCTATTGCTATTCGGCAATGAGTCTCAATCAAAGCTTTACGGACCCCCAGGGTGTAAAAACTTCAGCTGAAGGTTTCACACAAAATGTGGGCAGAAGATTAAATTTTTAGAAGAGTTTTTACAAACTACTACTGTAATATAAAATGCTTAAAGGGACATGTAACCCGACATTTTTATTCCATGATATAGACAGAGAATACAATTTTAAAAAACTTTCCAATTTATTTCTATTATGAAATTTGCTTTGTTCTTATGTTATTCTTTGTTGAAGAGATATCTAGATAGGTCATGTGTACATGTCTGGACCAGTACATGACAGGAGATAGTGCTGCCATCTAGTGCTCTAGCTAATGTATAACATTATTATAAAAGTGCTGCCATCTAGTGTTCTAGCTAATGTATAACATTATTATAAAACTGCTGCCATCTAGTGCTCTTGCTAATGTATAACATTGTTATAAAACTGATGCTATCTAGTGCTCTTGCTTATGTATAACATTGTTATAAAACTGCTGCCATCTAGTGCTCTTGCTAATGTATAACAGTGTTATAAAACTGCTGCCATCTAGTGCTCTTGCTAATGTATAACATTGTTATAAAACTGCTGCCATCTAGTGCTCTTGCTAATGTATAACATTGTTATAAAACTGCTGCCATCTAGTGCTCTTGCTAATGTATAATAATATTATTATAAAACTGCTGCCCTCTAGTGCTCTTGCTAATGTATAACATTGTTATAAAACTGCTGCCATCTAGTGCTCTTGCTAATGTATAACATTGTTATAAAACTGCTGTCATCTAGTGCTCTTTCTAATGTATAACTCTGTTATAAAACTGCTGCCCTCTAGTGCTCTTGCTAATGTATAACATTTTATGAAACTGCTGCCCTCTAGTGCTCTTGTTAATATATAACATTATTATAAAACTGCTTCCGTCTAGTGTTCTTGCTAATGTATAACATTGTTATAAAACTGCTGCCATCTAGTGCTTTTGCTAATGTATAACACTGTTATAAAACTGCTGCCATCTAGTGCTCTTGCTAATGTATAACATTTTTATAAAACTAATGCCATCTAGCACTCTTGCTAATGTATAGCATTGTTATAAAACTGCTGCCATCTAGTGCTCTTGTTTATGTTTAACACTGTTATAAAACTGCTGCCATCTAGTTCTCTTGCTAATGTATAACACTGTTATAAAAACTGCTGCCATCTAGTGCTCTTGCTAATGTATAACACTGTTATAAAACTGCTGCCATCTAGTGCTCTTGCTAATACATAACATTGTTATAAAACTGCTGCCATCTAGTGCTCTTGCTAATGTATAACATTATTATAAAACTGCTGCCATCTAGCGCTCTTGCTAATGTATAACATTATTATAAAACTGCTGCCATCTAGTGCTTTTGCTAATGTATAGCATTGTTATAAAACTGCTACCATCTAGTGCTCTTGCTAATGTATAACATTATTATAAAACTGCTGCCATCTAGTGCTCTTGCTAATGTATAACATTGTTATAAAACTGCTGCCATCTAGTGCTCTTGCTAATGTATAACATTGTTATAAAACTGCTGCCATCTAGTGCTCTTGCTAATGTATAACATTGTTATAAAGCTGTTGCCATCTAGTGCTCTTGCTAATGTATAACATTGTTATAAAGCTGCTGCCATCTAGTGCTCTTGCTAATGTATAACATTGTTATAAAACTGCTGCCATCTAGTGCTCTTGCTAATGTATAACATTGTTATAAAACTGCTGCCATCTAGTGCTCTTGCTAATGTATAACATTGTTATAAAACTGCTGCCATATAGTGACGCAGACACGTGCACACTCCTGAGCTTACCTTTCTGATTTTCAACAAAGGATATTGAGAAAATGAAGGAAATTTGATAATAATAAAAGTATAATGGAAAGTTGTTTAAAATTGTATGCTCTATCTGAATAATGAAAGAAAATGTTGGGTGTCATGTCCCTTTAAGCGTGCACAGTTTTATACTATATGATTATACTGACTATATGATTTCTCCATACAATATTTAATTATCATAATAACAATCCGTTTATCAGCTACTTTGATTGCTATTAAAGGGACAGTAAACTAAAGTAACCAACCCTCCCTAATTTCCAGGGATCTCCCTGATTTGCCCAAACCTTTTTTACAGTTTCTCAGGCTCCCTCATTTATCTGCTCTTGAAACATTTTCTCCCTTATTTTCTATAGCATTTAAAATCTTCATTTCACACATATGTAACCTTGTACTCTTATTTAGTTAATAATATTGATGTATCTGATAGTTTAATATCTTTACTCCCACTGTGTCTTAAAGGGATAGTAAAGTCCAAACTAAACTTTCATGATTCAGATAGGGAATGCAATTTTAAACAACTTTCTAATGTACTTTTATCAGGTAGGCTCATATGCTAATTTCTAAGTCCTTGAAAGCTGCCTCTTATCTTAATGCATTTGACAGTTTTCACAGCTAGAGGGCGTTAGTTCATGTGTTTCATATAAATAACATTGTGCTCATGCACAGAGTTATTTAAGAGTAAGCGCTAATTGCCTGAAATGCAAGTCTATCAAAAGATCTGAGATAAGGAGGCAGTCTGCAGAAGCTTATATAAAATATATTAATATAACTGTGTGGGTTATGCAAAACTGGGGAATGGTAAATAAAGGTATTATCTATCTTATTAAACAATAACAATTTTGGTGTTTACTATCCCTTTAAATGAGTAATAGAAAAAAAAAAGTAGTTGAATTTATTAAATTAGACTGCGTGAATGAAGATGATTTGTATGAAGAATTTTGTTGTGCCAAACTGTATCATATTGTAAACTAAAGTGTTTTTTTTCAGTAACTACCATATCATTTGTCAATTTTCTATTTGAAATTTCTTTATTCTTTACTCTCTAATTTTCTTCAAAAAAAAAGTTGTCAGCCCTCTATTTACGCAGGCTCAGGAGCAGCAATCCACTACTGGGAACTGGCTGCTGATTGGTGGCTGGACCCATATGCTTCGTCATTGGCTTTCAAGATGTGTTCAGCTTTTTGTACAGCCCTAGGCATTGAGCAATACCCCAAATAATTCACCTCAACAATATTTGTCACAACCAGAATCCAGGGACACATGAAGGGGTCACACTCCCACTGGACATTAAGGGATCATTGCTTTCTAATAAAAATAATAAATAAAACATTTAGAGAACATGGGGGTAGGAAGGCATCATAAACTAGAGCTACCTTTTAAACTGTGTTGCCCCCCTTAATACTGCTCCTATAGACACAATCCTAGTTGGCCTCTGTGTTATACAAAATGAGAATTCTGGGCCTTAGTTCACTCTTGGCATGTGTTCTATTGTTTCCACTCTGATTCATATTATTAGGCCATCACGGACTAGAGAGGTAATCTCCGTTCAGGTAGGACCTTCTGGTTAGGAAGTGAAATGAGAACACAGCGTCACTGAACAAAGGGTTTGACCCAGGACGAGACCAGTATAAACAGGCCAAGAGAAGTTGTACAGGCAGAGTCGGCAACAAACTGGCAGAGTAAGTATCAAATCACAGTCCAGAAGGAATGGTCAGTTTAGGCAAAAGGATAAAAAACCAGACGGACGACAATCAACCAAAATCACAAGACAAGGGAGTAGTCAGAGGAGAGCCAAGGGTCAAGGAATCAAAACAGCAGTCCAAATCGCAATCCAGAAGAGAAGTATGAGCCCAGGGAAGAACACAGAAGAAAATCACAGTAGACGTAATCACACCCTAGAAAAATCCAATACTTAGGCATAGACAGGAAGCAGGAAGGAAGGCTGCTAATTAGGTAACTGCCTGCAGCTGGCAGGTGGGTGGAGCTAGGGGGCCAGCCAGAACAGGCAATAGGTATCAGACATCTATACACAGACACAGAGCTCTCAAAAGGATAGGCAAACGGCTAGGGAATGGAGATTCCAGGATAACTCCGGGTGCACAAAAGGCGAGAAGCCGCCCAACCATGACATAGGCCTTATACAGGGAGTGCAGAATTATTAGGCAAATGAGTATTTTGACCACATCATCCTCTTTATGCATGTTGTCTTACTCCAAGCTGTATAGGCTCGAAAGCCTACTACCAATTAAGCATATTAGGTGATGTGCATCTCTGTAATGAGAAGGGGTGTGGTCTAATGACATCAACACCCTATATCAGGTGTGCATAATTATTAGGCAACTTCCTTTCCTTTGGCAAAATGGGTCAAAAGAAGGACTTGACAGGCTCAGAAAAGTAAAAAATAGTGAGATATCTTGCAGAGGGATGCAGCACTCTTAAAATTGCAAAGCTTCTGAAGCGTGATCATCGAACAATCAAGCGTTTAATTCAAAATAGTCAACAGGGTCGCAAGAAGCGTGTGGAAAAACCAAGGCGCAAAATAACTGCCCATGAACTGAGAAAAGTCAAGCGTGCAGCTGCCAAGATGCCACTTGCCACCAGTTTGGCCATATTTCAGAGCTGCAACATCACTGGAGTGCCCAAAAGCACAAGGTGTGCAATACTCGGAGACATGGCCAAGGTAAGAAAGGCTGAAAGACGACCACCACTGAACAAGACACACAAGCTGAAACGTCAAGACTGGGCCAAGAAATATCTCAAGACTGATTTTTCTAAGGTTTTATGGACTGATGAAATGAGAGTGAGTCTTGATGGGCCAGATGGATGGGCCCGTGGCTGGATTGGTAAAGGGCAGAGAGCTCCAGTCCAACTCAGACGCCAGCAAGGTGGAGGTGGAGTACTGGTTTGGGCTGGTATCATCAAAGATGAGCTTGTGGGGCCTTTTCGGGTTGAGGATGGATTCAAGCTCAACTCCCAGTCCTACTGCCAGTTTCTGGAAGAAACCTTCTTCAAGCAGTGGTACAGGAAGAAGTCTGCATCCTTCAAGAAAAACATGATTTTCATGCAGGACTATGCTCCATCACACGCGTCCAAGTACTCCACAGCGTGGCTGGCAAGAAAGGGTATAAAAGAAGAAAATCTAATGACATGGCCTCCTTGTTCACCTGATCTGAACCCCATTGAGAACCTGTGGTCCATCATCAAATGTGAGATTTACAAGGAGGGAAAACAGTACACCTCTCTGAACAGTGTCTGGGAGGCTGTGGTTGCTGCTGCACGCAATGTTGATGGTGAACAGATCAAAACACTGACAGAATCCATGGATGGCAGGCTTTTGAGTGTCCTTGCAAAGAAAGGTGGCTATATTGGTCACTGATTTGTTTTTGTTTTGTTTTTGAATGTCAGAAATGTATATTTGTGAATGTTGAGATGTTATATTGGTTTCACTGGTAAAAATAAATAATTGAAATGGGTATATATTTGTTTTTTGTTAAGTTGCCTAATAATTATGCACAGTAATAGTCACCTGCACACACAGATATCCCCCTAAAATATCTATAACTAAAAACAAACTAAAAACTACTTCCAAAACTATTCAGCTTTGATATTAATGAGTTTTTGGGTTCATTGAGAACATGGTTGTTGTTCAATAATAAAATTAATCCTCAAAAATACAACTTGCCTAATAATTCTGCACTCCCTGTATACTGACTTTCTCTAGAACGTTTCAAGTTATAAGGAGTCTGATGCTTTTAATACATTTAATCCCCTATACATTTCTAAGTACCATTAAATACAATAGAATTGCATAACCAACTAATACATAATAAAAAGACAATACAGTAACACTGACTCTGAATTTCAAATGAGCAGCAGATTTTTTTCTGATGAATATCAAAATGTCTGCTATAATCCCACCCACAATATCATGTGACAGCCATAACCCAACTACAAAATCATAATTTTAAATTACATGCTCTGGCCTTGATTTAACAAAGGTCTTGCGGACCTGATCCGACAGTGCGGATCAGGTCCGCAAGACCTCGCTAAATGCGGAGAGCAGTACGTTCTCCGCATTCAACATTGCACCAGTAGCTCACAATAGCTGCTGGTGCAACGTCGCCCCCTGCTGACTCGCAGCCAATCGGCCGCCAGCAGGGAGATGTCAATCAACCCGATCATGCTCAGAGCAGGCAGACAGGGTTATGGAGCAGTGGTCTTTAGACCGCTGCTTCATAACTTGTGTTTCTGCCGAGTCTGAAGACTCACCAGAAACATGGCCCTTCAAGCTCCGTACGGAGCTTGATAAATATGGGCCATTATGTGAATCATGTAAGTTTATTTTTTTGTTATTATATATATAATGTCAATAGTTATTTTAACCAATCACCTGTAATTTAACAGTGAAATCATTGCCCCGGAGAAGGTCGCGAGCATGATGCAAGATTCAGAACCTTCACACTGTTACTTGCTATACAGTGACTGCTTCATTAGCGCAGTAGCTCATTTTTGATGGCCACAGCAAATAAGGTGAAGAATAGTAATGAGGACCGGATTATTCTTAGACAGAAAAGTATTGCAGATTTTGCTAACAAAATTACAGTTAAAATAACTAAAATATATATATAAAAGTAGAGTTTTTGTAATTCACTGCAACACTGTATATAGTTACCATTTATAAAGAAAATGATTTTATTTCTCTTTAAATAATATGTGTTTGTATCCTGCCTCCAACAACAGTACAAATCTTACAAAACATAACATATCTGGTACTTAGACCATCCCTACAGCTGCAAAAATATTTGCAAGAAGATAATGTCTTACTAACAAAACATGCATCATCAAAGCCAACAACTTCCTGATACATTTCCTTAAAAAAATAACATAAGTGTTTTTATAATTGATAAAACATGATGCAAACATTTATGTCTCATTGAATTAAAAGAGAAATTATACCACCAATAAATTAAGGGGAGAATTGTCTTGATTTAACAAATGACGTGAAAGTGTTATGGTTTAGCAATATGAATTAAAACTTAAAAACACGTGTTTAATGTTTATACAGAACATTAGCTACTATCAAGCTACTGGCATACAAGGATGATAAAACATAACCTGTGTTATGTGTTTCTGGCAGTTTGGGTGGGAGGGGGTTAAAAAACTGCTGTGTGCATTACTTGTAGCCACTGTATTTTTTACTGGTAACCAATGAGATGCAAAAACACTGCTCTATGTCTGGTACTGACAGTAAAAGTGAGTGAAATCACTGCTGTGTGTGTTTCTGGCAGCCAAAGAGGTAAAATAATTGATTTGTGTGTTACTGTCAGCCAAGAGTATAATCACTGCTCAGTTGTGGAAAATAATAAATACAGTTTGTTCATGCGATGGGCATAATGTAGAGCTTTGGAAACGAGTTTTGAAGTTGGCATCTCTGTGCTCAAAAATCTTTGAGAAAGCACCAGTAGCAGTGACATTTTTTATGGGGGTACCAAGGGGTGAGGGGCGTTATGAACCTCCAAATGCACATGTAGCACCCCATTAAGCTGCAAAGAGCTAATCTATTATGTGTGCTGTATCTTCCCCACCTTTGTTAGCCCCTTAATATTAAGTTCTAGAACTGCCAATGAGTCCAGGAGTAGGCATGAAACGTGTCACATGGGCTGCACTGGCCGTGACAGAATGTTTGTTTCAGCTAATATGTTTTTTTCTATTGTTTCTAATGAACAATATCTTCCATGACTTTTGCCTGCCGTGTAATCCTTTAGCTACAGTCTTTGTCTCCTAAGATACAGAGGTCTGGCACAGTATTGCCAACTTGAAGATGACTTATTTGTTACAGGACTGGGCAGTCTTTGTGAAGTTCATTGCACCAGCTGGGAAAACACTGTATAGCAACATATTGTTACAGCAGCCGCTCTGTTAGGACACTGCGTGTGACCCGGAGCTGCGGATAGCCTTGCCAGATGGAAAACTGATGAGCTGCACTCTTTATATTTTTGTACTTTTTGAAGGGAGCCGTTGTGTGACCCCATCTACTACCAGTTTCCAGGCTGTAGAGTTTTGTTGTGAAGGACAACTGGCAACCCTAATGTCAATTCAAGGTGAATTTTAATTCAGATGTGTATGTGACTAAATGACCAACAAAGGCTCTTTAAAGAAAGATAAGCAGATATTCCCAGTGTGCCATTCAGCCAGGTTGAGTACAGCAAGGGGGACTGGGTGCAAGAAACTGAACTGAGGAAAGCGGGTGTCTATGATAATGGAAGAGCCCACTTTTAGGGGTGCATATAAAGGGTCCATGGCTCCCTTTATCAATTAGGAGTTAGTAGCTGGTCTCTTATTTATGAACATTTCCTAGATTACAAAACCTAAATGCATTAAAGGGACGGTAAAGTAAAAATGTTAACTTTCATCATTCCGATAGAACATGCAATTTTAAACAACTTTCCAAATTACTTCTATTATCTAATTTGTTGTGACTAAGTAGGATAAGAAGTAGCAATGCAAAACTGGGAGCCAGCTGCTGAATGATGGTTGCCTCTTGTCATTGTCTCACTTGATGTTTTCAGCTAGCTCTCAGTAATGCATTGATGCTCCTTCATCAAAAAATACAAAGAGAATGATGCAAATTTGATGGTAGAAGTAAATTGTAAAGTTATTTAAAATTGTATTCTATATGTCCCTGACAAAATAGAAAGTGTAAAGTTTAAATGTAATACAACTTAAAGGACAAAATCTAAATTCTAAAGTTATATAAAATACAAAGCGCAAAGTATAAGTGTTACAAAACTCTCATATCATGCAGTGCTATATTAATCTCCTGCAACGGAAACGTTTTTTCACTGTAAGAACAATACAATTGTGGAACTCATTACCAAAGGAGGTAGTGAATGCCAATACCTTAGATATATTTAAAAATGGTTTGGATATATTTCTGGCTAGAAACAGAATTCAGGGATATGATTGCTTGTGTTAAATGGGTCACATTTTTTAATGGGATTTATTTAAGCTCAACTGGAGCTTTTTTGCAAGTATATTAGATTTGCATAGGTTGAACTCGATGGACTTAGGTCTTTTTTCAACCTCATTTACTATATTACTATGTTACTATGTTATACTGTGCTTGTATCTACTTCTCATCCAGAAGTTCAGGAAACGCCCCTTAGGCCCGATTTTCAAAACATCAACAGACCGTCAGGAAACTGCTTTGATGGCCTCATTGGCATCGCAGCCCGACGGTCCGTCTGAATATTTTAAAAAAAGGGGCATGTCCAAGCAATGCTGGCGAGCGGCAATGTCTCTCCCATAGAAGTCAATGGGAGCATGACATCACCGCCCACATCGACAACATCGCCGCTCGTCAACTGCGGAGGGGGCCCTATTTCAAGTGTGCTTACATGACGCAAACAGTGTGCACTCACTGAAACTAAAATAAGTTTCACTTTAAATATTGCTGTGGGGAGCTAAATTTAAAATAAAAAAACACCTAATCTAGCTCAGGCGATGTTGTTGTGGCAGCTGATAGCTGGCAAGACAAACATGGCCACTACCCTCCTCGCAACCTACTAGGCTACTCCCACTAGCACAGAAAAAGATACAGAAAAAAGAGAGTTTTTGAACTGGTCTAAAACAACAGAACAACCTACCCCACTGGTTGCGCTTCTCCCTAAAGTGCAACAATGCAAATGTAAAGAAAAAAGAAGATGGGGGTGGCGGCTGCGGCAGTCTGTAGTTATAGAAGATAATAATTCAAATGAATACTTCAAATTTAAACAATAAGTATTTATTACTGACATAAAAGATGACATAAAAAAATTCTCAAATGTAAAACAAACTATAAATATTAAATATTGGGACACCGGTGTCTAAAACTTAAAAGTACTTTTCAACTTTTCACAATGACTCTCATTTTATATATGTTAAAGAAAACGAATTACAGAAGTTACAATTCCTTATAAGAAAACTCTAAACATGCAGCATATCCATATATCTCCAACTTCAAATATGGTAATACAATTAGGGCCAATCAAAAGCGTACACCACTATATAGAATGATATAACTCAGTATAGTTTCAAATTTGAGGAAACATATATCCCAACTCTGTTATTCACAAATAACAGTTGTAGCCCAACTCTGTTGTTCACAAATAACAGTTGTAGCTTTAGTCCGTACTATTTTAACAACAGTCAGATGGTTTTGTATGACTGGCATGTTTTGCTGGAATGAATCCTAAGGAAGTGGTTTGCTGGAAAAATTTATTTGCCATCAGCAAAGTTTGTTTCACTTACGTTCCATTGAGTGTTTTATCCGTCTGTTTGTCACACTCTATGGGATTTTTAGCTCACCTCTTTCTCCAAACGTATCCGATCACTAATGGCGTTCTCTGTTCATCTGGTGTAGGTGATCACGAGGGTTCTTTTACCCATTCATCATGCGTATCAAGTGCGCACACTATTTGAAGATGTGTAAATGGGTGTCCAGATTTTTCAAACTCCTACCGCTTAGTCAGTTCACCTTCTCTCACTCGTGGAGTTTGTCTTCAACTGATATTGTGGTTCTGGGAAGTAATTTAGCAGTAGTCCGTTCTGGATCTCTGGATCTCAAATGTAAGCTGAAAAAAACAGTGATCTACACGTTTTGGCTCGTAAAAAGCCTTTGTCAAGATATTCCCACTAGCATACCTTGCTAACTCCCCCTGAACACCTATAACTACGTCACCCCTAACCTACACTCCTCCAAGTTCATTTATACATATATATAGTGAGATTTCTATCTATCTAGTGTATTATAAATAGAGAGAGAGGGGGGTAAAATAAACAGGAATACTCTTCCTTCAGACTCAGTCCATTTAAATTGGTATTTTCTTGAGAACAATTGGTTGTGGTTTCAATAAGTAAAAACAGCTTTTTCAACCACAACAACAAATCTAAAGGTGTAATTTTCCACACATTTAATATTCTGCAGCTGGTATAACAAGTTATTGGAAACTAATTGATGAAGGGAAAGGCAGTTGTACAGTACAGTGTTCCTTTAATATCCAGTGAGCAATGTTCTCAGAACACAAACCCCTTGTGAGTCCCTCATATCTCTCATTCTCCCCTCATGTTTAACATTTACAGTATACAAAACAATCTGTCTCATTTTCTTACCATACTGAGGAATCTGCTGACATTTTAACTAACGTATGTTTTCTTGTCGGCTACAATTCAGTATGTTCTGTTGAAAATGTCAACACCTTGTAAATAAACGTTTATAATAAGAAGCTAAATCTACTACTATAGAAAAAATATAAACTAATATAAATAAAGTGGAAACTGAAAAAGAAAGTATGTGGCTTCCAATTGCAACACAAATATATCAATAAATATTTAAACACATTCCTATAAAACTAATTATTTTAAGGGGAAAATGTTTTTCTTCCTTTTACAAAATATCTACATGGAATTGGAATCCATTAAAGGGATAGAAAAAAAAAAAAAGAGAGGTGCATGGGTGCATTTCAATTTGAAATATGAGCAGTTTTGCTATTTACTTTGCTTCTAATAAAAGTTATTCCAGTTTTCCTGCGGAATATGCGCATATTCTGTTAGGGCCGGTGCGCCAGTATTCAAACACCAGGGCTGCTCAGAGGGCTGACGGTGTATAGCGTCTGAAGACATAATGTAGGTAATAAAAGCCACTAATGTCTCTCTAAGAAGGTGCAGTGTTTGAATACTGGAGCACACGCCTTCACAGGATATGTGCGTATGCCACGGAAAAAAATAGTTATAACTTTTAGTAGAAGCATTTTTTGCTAATGAAAGTATAATGCAAAAATGCTTATATTTCAAATGGAAATGCACCTATGCAGATTTTATTGTTGACTTTTCTATCCCTTTAAAGAGACACTAAAATCAAAATTAAAAAAAAGTATTTCATGTCCCTTTAATCAAACTGTTACTAGAAGAAACCACCAAAATGACAATGATGGGTAAAGTTATAGTAGCGGGGGTCTTTAGATTGGAAGATATAGATAGATACCTGTTGCTAGATCAGCTAGAAGCAGGTATATTCTAGAATCTTGACAAGGGGAATCACTTGAGTAATTGAAAATCACATGTGTCTGTGGGTGAGAACTTAGGTTCCAGTGATCATCAATCTGCTTTAATATTCACAAGCAGGAACTGTGTAACCACGCTAGGGGCAACATTTATCATGAGTGGAATGTCCGATCAGTTGCAGGCTCGCTCATTTGATCCTGCAACTGATATTTATGAAGCAGCAGTTTAAACCAGTGCTTCATAAACTCACTTGCCAGTTTAGAATTGGCGCATGAAAATCACTTGGGATTCATTCGACCATGGTGACTGACAAGCCCTATTATCACGCAATTGTTTGTGTAAAGGGAGGGGGCGCAACATTGCACAAGCATTTGCCCGTGCAATGTTAAATATAGGGAACAAATTTGCCCCACATTCTGTAATCAAACGTAGACAGGTTCACAACATGTGAATCCTGTCCGCTTGCAGATTGATAAATCTTGCCCTAAAAACAAACGTTTTAGATTTTAGGAAGGCTGACTTTTCATACATGTGAGAATACCTAGATAACTCTTATAGGGTTAAAACTCTTGTTACGGGAGCAAAAGAAGAGTGGGAATATTTGAAGGGTGCCATTTAGATGCAAACCGTACAGCATTACTAGTTATTCTGTAAAAGAGGAAACCAGTATGGGTTTCCAGAGAAGGAACACATGCTGTAAAGTAAAAAAAAAAAAAAAAGATAGCTTATAAAAAAAGAGAAACACAGTTAAATGATTTTATGCAAATATGAAGACTCCAACAAAAAATATATAAAACAGTTCATTAGGAAGGCTAACGGTAATGCAAACGAGAAGATAGCACAGTTAGGCCCTGTGATCAAAGCACTGTGGTAATGGCGATATTTTAAAATGGGATCCGTTGTGTGATCGAGATGTCAGATTTTAAGAAGGACTAAAATTAGTGTTTGAGCACAGTCTAGCCGAGAGTCGTTTTACTATAATTCTCTCTATAGTAAGGTGTAATGTAAATTATTCCTTTACACAGTATTGTACGACAATACAATTGACATGTCAACTGAAATTCAAACCCCCTTTGTTACAATACAATAGTAAAACTATGTATTTATTGCAGATATACATTCTCACTGTTCTGAATGTGTTAAACTTAAAATATTGTAACTGTGCTGTAAAAACATGTTCTATATTAATAACACGTTTGTTATAGTGCGGTTGCAATATTATAAATAAAACTAAACTAGAACTAAAAACAAATGGTTTTTTAAGTATTCTAGACTAAGAAATTCGAAAAGTTCTGAAAAAAATAAGCAAAGTTTTATAAAAACTATATGAAAAAATCAAACTGATTGAAATGCCTTTTATTTTGAAAACCAAAAGTAAAGTCAAGAATTTCCTTGTGTATCCACACCCCCTACAACTATTTTCACAAGAGCAGGGGTTGTCAATAACAAAGATTGGTCCAGGGTAGTTTAAATGGATATGAAGCAGTGCTCCTTTAGTAAAAACAAATATGATAAATCAAAGTAAACATAAAAAACAGAGAGGCAGATTACAAGTGGAAACACCACCAGAAGTAAAGTTTTAACACGTGTGGGTTAGCGCGTGTATTACAAGTTAAAAGTAAAATGTTTGCAAACAAGCAAAAGCCAACTAAAGCTAACTTGAGCATTTCATTTAGCCACCATTTAGCAAGCGCTATCCAGGTGCTGAACCAAAAATGGTCTGGATCCTAAGTTTACATTCCTGCTTTTCAAATAAAGATACCAAGAGAATAGAAAATAATTGATAATAGGAGTAAAATAGAAAGTTGCTGAAAATTACTGCTCTATCTGAATCATGGAATAAAAAATTGTGTTTCTTATACTTTAAGTATAATCCACACCTTATTGGGGGGTTTTTATTACAAAAATGAAAGTTTTATATCCCTTTAAGCCTTCCACCTCTGAGATGGCGGGGAGGCTAGGAAGTAGCCCCATGTATTCTCAAGGGTTAAAGCTGTACACTTTTCTGCTTGCAAATTAAAGGGACACTGTAACCAAATTTTTTCTTTTGTGATTCAGATAGAACATGACATTTTAAGCAACTTTCTAATTTACTCCTATTATAAAAGTTTCTTCATTCTCTTGGTATCTTTATTTGAAATGCAAGAATGTAAGTTTAGATGCCGGCCCATTTTTCTGGAACAACCTGGGTTGTCCTTGCTGATTGGTGGATAAATTCATCCACCAATAAAAAAGTGCTGTCCAGAGTACTGAACCCAAAAAAAGCTTAGATGCCTTCTTTTTCAAATAAAGATAGCAAGAGAACGAAGAAAAATTGATAATAGGAGTAAATTAGAAGGTTGCTTAAAATTGCATGCTTTTTCTGAATTACAAAAGAAAAATTTTGGGTTCAGTGTCCCTTTAAGGATGGTGGTTCTCAGAAGGCCATATGTAACTCTTAAATATGTTTATAATCATTCCAATCTTACTAAATATTTGCAACATAGTTATAATGCAGCAAAATACTAACAAGACAATAAGCACTGCAGACCAAACATTAACAGCAATTTGTCAGTATGTAGAAAATATGGCTTTATTGCTGATGCATAATACATATTCTGAATGACACAGCTGATACATACCGGTTAACACATTGATCCACACAAGAATAAGGGCCAAGTCTTATAACCACATCATTATGCACTTACAATTTTATTAAAGGGACACTAAACCCAATTTTTTTTATTTCATGATTCAGATAGAGCATGCAATTTTAAGCAACTTTCTAATTTACTCTTATTATCAATTTTTCTTCATTCTCTTGCTATCTTTATTTGAAAAAGAAGGCATCTAAGCTAAGGAGCCAGGTAATTTTTGGTTCAGAGATCTGGACAACACTTGCTTATTGGTGGGCACATTTAGCCACCAATCAGCAAGCACAAACCAGGTTGTCAACGAAAAATGGGCCTTCTTCTAAACTTACATTCTTGCTTTTAAATAAAGATAGCAAGAGAATGAAAAAAATATAATAGGAGTAAATTAGAAAGTTGCTTAAAATTGCATGCTCTATCTGAATCACGAAAGATTTTGGGTTCAGTGTCTCTTTAATAAAAGCTCCTATGCTCGCTCTGGATACTGACAACTCTTTCTGTCACTGGTCCTTCTGACTACCATTTGCCTTTGGCTACTGCTGGTAGAACATCTCCTGCCACACTGGTTCCAGCTAAAAAGCAAGGTGACCTTCTGCCAAATAGAAATGAATACCCACGTTATGGAACTCATTGTCTAGGGCTGTTGAGATGGTAAATTTAGGGAAAGTTTGAAAAATGAGATATGCATTAATGTAATCATAAGATACAGAGTTATGGTGACTAACATGGAGACAAAGTGAAGATTTCTGAATATCGACCGTTATTATCAGTATGTTTTTCCAGTGATCACAATCATTTTCTTGTTCATATCCCTGAAGCTTGATATCATTACCTCCCAAAAACAATACAACATTAATACTAATAACGTGTTATAGGTCTTCTGATTTTGTAATCCAAAAACCAAAACTGTGGGATTAAAGATGATTTCACAGGTTTAGTGAACTGTTACTACACAGAAACCATTGTTACTTTAAGTGAATGCAGAATATATTAGAGATGTGCATTCAGTTTTAGACGAATGTACATTTTGTAAACTAAATTGAAAATCCGAATGGATGCAGCAACAAAATGTAGGGAAATGAAAAGATAATGACAACATTCGTCAGTATTTATTTGTTTCCTTTAAATTGATTTTTAAGGCTTAATACTTACCGTAACACGCTTGGGAAAGCGCTCTAACCCATCCTCTTTTTTGCTAGGTCCCTCACCGTCACGGGTGATTAGTTTGCGCTTTACAAGCACCCAATAGAGCTTACAGGAGGCTTAGCTCGCTCAACACGAGACAAACTGGCAAGCTTCCTGTTAGCATGGTCAGGGTTCTGGCAAAAAGAGGATCGGCTTAGCGCGCTCTCCAGAGTGTATTAGGGTAAATATTTGTAACTACAGGTGAACTTTTCACCTGTAGCTCTGAAACTTTTACATCCATTTTAAAGAAATGATGCATAACGTGTAGTGGGGCCAGCCTTCCATCCCCCTTCTCTGACAGAGCTTTACTCTTAGGATGGAGGTAAAGTTTGTTGAGTACCCATTTCACCTATTCCACCTGTGATTCTTTGCGGATACGCTAGTCTTTGAGACATTGTAAAGATATAGACCGGTGGCAGATCCATCGTGGAACTGTCTGTTGCCTGTGTGCGAATGTTATTTATTTGTGTTGTTCATATATATATACATTTCTTGAGTGCATTATGTATCATTAAACATTGTTTGGATATACTTTTTTAATACCCAAGAGTGACCAAGACAAATATAACTTTGTTTTTTTTACCTTGAATCACATTAAAAAAAAAAATTTATGATTGAAGATTTGAAAAATAGTTCTGTAAGTGTATGTTTAGAACCATCATCTGCCAACCAAATGATAATGAACCTTTAAAGGGCCATTATAGTCGAATAATTACATGCTCCAATTTAAACTAGGATCCCTTTAATGGTATCTGTTTAACCATTTCCACTGTGTGTTAACCCCTTTGCAGGGGTTAAACACATAGTAGAAGGGGTAAAACACATAGCATTAAAGGGTCGCTAGTTTTAAAATGACATGCTCTAACAAATTAAATTATGCAATTTTTCAACTATAATGACCCTTTAAGTGTGAATACTTAAGAACTTTAAGAAAATGTATCGTCAAAGAATCCCAGATAAGAGATTTGCTATTTTGATTAAGCCTTTTCGAAGATTTTTCCATTCATCAGATTTGAAACTTGTGGTTTGTTATCATTTTTATTCTGTATCAGAGTTTAAGAACATTTGTTTAGTTTATTTTTGTTAAAGGGACACTGAACTCAATTTTTTTCTTTCATTATTCAAATAGAGCATGCAATTTTAAGCAACTTTCTAATTTACTCCTATTATTAATTTTTCTTCGTTCTCTTGCTATCTTTATTTGAAAAGGAAGGCATCTAAGCTTTTTTTAGGTTCAGAACTCTGGACAGCATTTTTTTTATTGGTGGATGAATTTATCCACCAATCAGCAAGAACAACCCAGGTTGTTCACCAAAAATGGGCCGGCATCTAAACTTACATTCTTGCATTTCAAATAAAGATACCAAGAGAATGAAGAAAATTTGATAATAGGAGTAAATTAGAAAGTTGCTTAAAATGTCATGCTCTATCTAAATCACGAGAAAAAAAATTGGGTTCAGTGTCCCTAACTGTATCTAGGTAACAGAGTAGTAGCAAATACTGTGAGGTTCCTACATTAGCCATCTATCGCAGTATAATAAAACATGCTCTAAATGTTCAACCCATCAAAATAAGTTAGAACCAGATTTGAGATCACAATAAGTAAAATAATTTACAGTGAGGAGACCACTAAAGAAACCATCAGCCTCTCCACACTGGTATGAGACTACAATATACTATTCCGATTAACTGTATATGGGTCACTCTGGGCCATGAGGAAAAATGAATCTAAGAAGCAGAATTAGTTACATCAGTTTCTATATTACATTAAATTAAGTACTATCTGGACGGTTATTTACATTACATTGTCCTGATCTTTAAGACCTGAAGTGGCAAATATACATTCCCAGATAGTCTAAAAATCTTATATGCCACACCCACATCATTCAGAACCAATCAGTGAGGCTGTAACATAATCCATTACATCAATGACTAATTTAAAACTTTGTCATGCAAAATACCCCATTCCATAAATGGTTAATCAAAGCTTTCATTCCTCCGGCAATTTGCAGACTGTCCAGATTCGGGAGCTCTGCCTCTTTCCCTTCTTGCTCCTATTGATAGAGAGCAACCTAGGGCAACCAATCCCATCCCAATCTAACCAGATTACCCTTCCACTTCCAGAACTATCTGACTCTACCTAAGGATTGACTGACTCAATCCAGGATTAAGCAGACCCCACCCATAATTGCATAGCCCCTCCCACTTGTGCTACAAATTACAAAATTTAAGAGGTATATTTGTTTATTGAGATTTAAATATATGTGTACCATTATTCACTATGTGATCACCCCCTTTTGCTACAAAAGGTCTGCAGAACGTTTTCCATCAGGTTCTTAAAACAACTATCTTGTCTGTCAATTAGCTAAAGCAATGCTTTCTGAATTCTTATCCTTGTTCAATTGCATTAATTGTGAGATTGTATGTAATCTTATTAACAGCAAGCACTGATTATTATTTGAAACATTTATACACTTGAGAACAAGTCAGTACAAAATATGGATTATAAATTGATCCTCAAATTTGAGAGAGAAATACAATAGTTTGACCTTTTACCTTTGAAGTGGTGCGATTGTTAAAGTGAATGTCAATTTAGATGAATCCATGCCCGGTTTTTAATAATCCTATTAAAACAAGGACACTTTAATTCATCAAAATTTACATTTCTCTCGTTTTCTTCAAATACTTACCTTTTAATTTTCACAGCCGCTCCAGCAATTCCCCTGGTCATCAGAAAGCCTCTTCATACGTCAGAAATGACGGATCGGTCATCCTCCAATAACGGCTCCCCCCCCCCCGGGGGAATCATGGCCTGAGGCATCGCCGTGATTGGAGGAAGCCGGATTCGTCATTTTGGACCCGCGAAGAGGGCTTGCAACGGGCGGAGGAAGAGCTGCAGCGGCTGTCAGGATTAAAAGGTATTTGAAGAAAATGAGTGAAATGTAAATTTTGATGAATTAAAGTGCCCTTGTTTTTAATATGGTCAGCAAAATTGTAGGACCAGCACACCTTTTAATGTATTATTGTCCAGCAAATAACAAGGTGGGCGCAAACAAAGTCAGAGCCGTTTGGCCCTAACTCCAAGTAAATAGGTATCCAAAACAACACTACTATTACGATCAAGAGGGCTGATAAGGGCGGGCGGTTGTTGTTATAGATACAAGTATCTACATAGCTGTAGCCCTGCGCCAATTACAGGATGTATCAGTTTATACCAAATTACCAGGTGATCCTACCCTTAAGATCCAAGCCCATTTTAAATCTATGCTTGATAATGCTTTTCAACATCAAATCATTAGCAAAAAATTATATGACTTCCTTCTTATTAAACATCCTATTGTACCTGCTTTTTACTTATCCCCTAAGATTCACAAAGACCCAGTTCATCCACCAGGGAGCCCTATTGTGGCTGGAATCGGTTCCATTATGAGTAATGCTGCTAAATTTTTAGATCGTGTGTTGGCCCCCCTAGTCCAAAAGGGTAAATCATACATTAGGGATACCAGTGATTTCCTTGGTAAAATCAGACAATTTGAAAGTTTAAGTGATAACACTGTTCTTGCCACATGGGATGTCTGCAGTTTATATACTGTTATTCCACACACGGTGGGTATGGATTGTGTTAAGAATACACTTGACACATGTGACAAGTACAGTAAATCACAAATAGGATTTATGATGGATTTATTGGAAGCAATGTTGACTCAATACTATTTTGTTTTTGATAAAATGTTTTATCTGCATAAAACAGGCACAGCGATGGGGTCCAATGTGGCCCCATCCTATGCCTGTATGGTAATGGATCATATTGAAGAAACTGTGGTTTACAATCACCCCTTATTTAAATAGTACAGTTTAGCCTGGTATAGGTATATAGACAATTTGTTTATTATTTGGAAGGGGCCTCCTGGATGTCTTATACAACTAAAAAATGACATTGAGAAATCAGTACCCTTCATACAATTTACATCTAAACAAGACAACACACAAATTGAATTCTTAGATACCCTGGTGTATAAAGAAAACATTTATCTAAAAACTGATTTATTTGTTAAGAAAACTGAGAGAAATACACTATAACATAGGGATAGTTTTCATCCACCAGTTATATTTAAATCTGTGCCCAAATCCCAGTTTCTACGGGTTGATAGGATTGTATTGGATCCGATCAAAAAAGAAAGCAGACTAAATGAAACTCAGTCTAAATTTGAAAAACGTGGTTATCCCAATACAGAATTGGTACACGTGAGATTGAATTTCCATAATAAACACCATAGACCACAAAATGACAGACTCACTTTTGTTAGCACATACAACACTCTTAGCAATAAGGTACAAGGTATACTTAAACATAATTGGCATTTCCTAAGAGATTCCTGTCCTGACATTAAGGAGTTTAGTCAAATACCTAGAGCAGCATACCACAAAGATTACACGTGTGGGAGAAGAATAACTAAAGAAGTTGTTAACTCAGATACTAAAGTATCTCCATTCTTTGGTAAACCCAAAAAATGGTACCTTTCCCTGCCTAGGGTGTTCTCATTGTAACAGTGTCATTAAGAGTGGAGAGATTTGCCATCCTTACTCAGGCTGTAAATTTAAAATAGCTGGTTACTATACCTGTAACTCATCTTATGTTGTAAGCCCTTAAATGTCTATTTGGGCTTTTATATATAGGTGAAACCACCCAAAGGATTAGGGATCATATTGACCAACATAAATCAAATATCAGAAACACAGGGACAAAAGATCTACCAGCACTGGCTCATGTTTTACGAATGGGTCACCAGGTTAACCAATTACACTTTATGGTGTTAGATCAAATCAAGAGAAAGCCTAGGGGGTGTGATAGACAGAGAGACCTTCTGTATAAAGAGGCCAAATGGATATGGAAATTGGACACATTACACCGCAAAGGCATGAATAGGGAATTTTACCTAAATCCAATTCTGTAAATTCATTATTCATATAGTATAGGTTGGCACAGTTACTATATAAAGTTTAAAATTGAATTATATCCTTATATAAGGGAGTGATATATATTAAGTGGCTGTGCAATTTTTGCTTCCTTTCAGATTGTTTTTAATCTTGGCCTTCTGGGACACACTAAAAGGGGAAGTATAGGGTTAATATGTTGTTCAAAAATGTTCCCATGTGAGATTGCTTGTAACCCCGCCTACCATGAGTGTTCCCATTGGTCCTTGTTTTATTAGTATTGTTATATATTGTCTGTATGTGCACTATGTTTTTAGTTTGACAAAGAGGCAGGTGCCCCGAAACGTTGCTGTTCACCAAATAAAGGTTTTTCACTTTTCGACACCCGAGAGTGCAACATTTGTTTTGGATACTTGTTTTTAATAGGATTATTAAACACCGGGCACTGATTCATCTAAATTGACATTTACTTTAAATGTTCTCACTGAAAAGAACAACAAACTACTTTGTTATATAATACGTGATAATGTTAAGTGGTGTACATATAAATAAATAAATAAATATATATATATATATATATAGAGAGAGAGAGAGAGAGAAAGAAAGAGGGAGAGATATTTATACAGTGTATATATATATATATATATATATATATATATATATATATATATAGAGAGAGAGAGAGAGATATTTATACAGTATATATATATATATATATATATATATATATAGAGAGAGAGAGAGAGAGAGAGAGAGAGAGAGAGAGAGAGAGAGAGAGAGAGAGAGAGAGAGAGAGAGAGAGAGAGAGAGAGAGAGAGAGAGAGAGAGAGAGAGAGAGAGAGAGAGAGAGAGAGAGAGAGAGAGAGAGAGAGAGAGATTTATACAGTATATATATATATATATATATATATATATATATATATATATATATATATATATATATATATATATATATATATATATAGAGAGAGAGAGAGAGAGAGAGAATGAGAGAGAGATATTTATACAGTATATATATAGATAGAGAGAAAGAAAGAGAGAGAGATATTTATACAGTATATATATATATATATATATATATATATAGAGAGAGAGAGAGAGAGAGAGAGAGAAAGAGAGTATGTGCACTATGTTTTTAGTTTGACAAAGAGGCAGGTGCCCCGAAACGTTGCTGTTCACCAAATAAAGGTTTTTCACTTTTCGACACCCGAGAGTGCAACATTTGTTTTGGATACTTGTTTTTAATAGGATTATTAAACACCGGGCACTGATTCATCTAAATTGACATTTACTTTAAATGTTCTCACTGAAAAGAACAACAAACTACTTTGTTATATAATACGTGATAATGTTAAGTGGTGTACATATAAATAAATAAATATATATATATATATATATATAGAGAGAGAGAGAGAGAGAGAGAAAGAAAGAGGGAGAGATATTTATACAGTATATATATATATATATATATATATATATATATATATATATATATATATATATATATATATATATATAGAGAGAGAGAGAGAGAGAGAGAGAGAGATATTTATACAGTATATATATATATATATATATATATATATATATATATATATATATATAGAGAGAGAGAGAGAGAGAGAGAGAGATTTATACAGTATATATATATATATATATATATATATATATATATATATATATATATATATATATATATATATAGAGAGAGAGAGAGAGAGAGAGAGAGAGAGAATGAGAGAGAGATATTTATACAGTATATATATAGATAGAGAGAAAGAAAGAGAGAGGGATATTTATACAGTATATATATATATATATATATATATATATATATATATATATATATATATATATATATATATATATATAGAGAGAGAGAGAGAGAGAAAGAGAGAGAATGAGAGATATTTATACAGTATATATATAGATAGATAGAGAGAAAGAAAGAGAGAGAGATATTTATACAGTATATATATATATATATATATATATATATATATATATAGAGAGAGAGAGAGAGAGAGAGAGAGAGAGAGAGAGAGAGAGAGAGAGAGAGAGAGAGAGAGAGAGAGAGAGAGAGAGAGAGAGAGAGAGAGAGAGAGAGAATGAGAGAGATATATTTATACAGTATATATATATAGATAGAGAGAAAGAGAGAGAGAGATATTTATACAGTATATATATATATATATATATATATATATATATATAGAGAGAGAGAGAGAGAGAGAGAGAGGGAGGGAGAGAGAGAGAGAGAGAGAGAGAGAGAGAGATTTGTACAGTATATAATTAAAATTAAAAAAAAGTCCATAAAAAAATATTTTCCCCCATGTAATGCTATGGAGAGGCAGGTACAGGAATGCTTCTCTCCATTGCAGTACATGGGTCAAAGGAAAATCTGTGCTGCAGCGCCACCTGTGTTCTGTCAATATATTAGCAGCAAAAGTTGGGACCAATAGGAGGCACCCCTCTTGATGCCTCCTAGCAATTGAAGGATATATAGATTAATCAGAAGGAGGATGCAGTGAGCAGGGTCATGTGACACAACAGGAAGCTGAGGTAACCTAAGAACAGATGACATCAAGCAGAAGAGTAAAGTAGTATTCTACATCTCTTGTGATTCACAAATTGTGTTCAGATACAGCTCATTAACAGGGGGGGGGGGGGGACAGTAAGTGAGCATAACCCAATACTTACAGGAAGTCAAAGGGTCAATTCAAATTTAAATCCATAATTTAAAACCCAGAGTTTGAAGTTAAGTGTGCAGTGTCCACATTATTTAAATTAAAGTTTTTGACATTGAATATTGCTAAGCCTCCCTTTTTCATGGTTATTTTATTTAATTAGGTACAAACTCCATATATGTTATGTCTGTTCAGTCAGAGGATGCAGTATCTATTTTTATTTTTCTCTGTGTCTCCATTTATTTAAAGACTGCTGTTAACTTGTAACTCACAAATCAATTGAAAGCTGTTGCATTGTGTTTTTAATATGTGCTGCTTTTATACAATTTTATATTAATAAAAAGGAGATAATGAGTCATTTAAAAAATATATGTAATTATTGCAGTTAAATGTTTTTATAAATAATGCCACTGTAAAGTAACTGGTTAAACACATAGTCAAAGGGAGACATTTAAAATTAAACTTTCATGATTGAGGTAGCGCATGCTATTTTAATAGACTTTTCTAGTTATTTATATTTTGAGAATTATCATCAACTGTTACTGGCCCCATGTCAGCAAATCAAATTAGTTTTTAAAAGGAACATGAAAGTCATAATTACATTTCCATCATTCAGATAGAAATTGCACACAAAAAAATAAATAAATAAACATTCTATTTTACTTTTATTATTATGTACTTCATTCTTTTGGTATCCTTTGGTGTCCTTTGCTGAAGAGCATACCTAAGTGGGATGTGCACGTGCGTTTCTTGAACACCATATTGCAGCAGCTGTGTTGGCAGTATTGATAACTTGTCCTTTGTGTAAAACTTGTAGGGTAAATTATTTCTATTTTTACAATACAGTAGTGAGTAGAGAAGAGATTGTGTATCATTCTAATTGCTTAGTAACTGGCACTGTGCCACAGAATTGTGTGAGTGTTTATGTGAGCAGAGTGTGTGTGGGTGTCAGTGAGCAGAGTATGTGTGCTTTATTCTCCAGGTAATCAATACATTTCCAATGAGCTGGTGCTTTAATGCAGTGTTTCTCAACAATGGTCCTCAAGTACCCCCAACAGGCCAGGTTTTCATTATAGCTGAATCAGTGCACAGGTGAAGTAATCAGCTGATCAGTAACTCAGTGGTTACTAACTTGTTCTCACCCATCACCTGATTATGTCACCTGTGCACTGGTTCAGCTATCATTTAAACCTGCCCTGATGGGGGTACTTGCGGCCCTCTGTACATGTGTTTCTCCGTTGTGTCATATCTAGTGCCTCACCAGCCTCTGACCTCACTGCACCTCACTGATATATATATATATATATATATATATAGAGAGAGAGAGAGAGAGAGATTTGTACAGTATATATATATATATATATATATATATATATATATATATATATATATATATATATAGAGAGAGAGAGAGAGAGAGAGAGAGAGAGAGAGCGAGGGTTTGGGAGCGGCGGTTTAGGGGTTAATAAATATTTTATTGTTAGGCTAGTGAGGGGGGATAGCGGAGAGAGGGTTAGACGTGTCGGGCTATGTTAGGGAGGCGTGTTAGGGAGGCGTGTTAGACAGTGCGGGTGATTTAGACTTTAGTCAGGTTTTGTAGGCGCCGGCAGTTTCTAACGTGCCGTAAGTCACTGGCGACGCCAGAAATTTGTACTTGCGCAGATTTCTGGACATCGCTGGTTTATCCGACTTACGGCACGTTAGCATCTGACGGCGGGGTATATGGGATAGCTCGAGTTGCGAGCTGAAACTGCGGGCGACGCGGGTTCCCTCGCTTGCGCCGCAAACTACGATCTATATCGGATCGCGCCCATTATATCTAGAAGGTAATGTGACACATAATTTGAAAAAGGATAAATTTTGCTTGTTGTAATGTGAAGCCTTAAAGGAACATTAAACCCAAAATTTTTATTTTGTGATTCAGATAGAGCATAAAGTTTTAAATACAATTAAGTTATCAAAATTATCATTATTATATTATTTCCTTAATTCTCTTGGTATTATTTGTTGGAAGAGCAGAAATGGGAGCTACCAAAACATATTGGGTGAGTTAATGACAAGAAGCACATTTGTGCAGCCACCAATAATGCACTGCTACTGAGCCTTTCAACAAAGGATACATACAGAATTAAAGGGACACTAAACGATTGAAAAAACTTATCTTAAATCCCTCTATCAATCTTTGATATTAATATTTGTAATTGGCTTTGCTTGTCATATTATTACCATTCTCTCTATATTCTGCTTCAAAAATAAATTGAATTCCAAACCCACCGTTATAAGCTTTGGTTTGAAGAACGAATAATTCATGATAACCTGAGTTATCAAGATGGCCGACTTTGTCCGTACTGCGCATGCGCGATCTATCTTACATGTCATCCTCTACAACAAGCCGTATCCTGTGTGAATGAATAGCTATTCAATCGCTAGGATTTTGTATAGCGCATGCGTTGTGCCAGTAGTTCATTTGCTTTACTGAGGAATCAAAGCGGCTATCTGCGCATGCACGAACCAATGGGTGACGAAACAATGCGATAATTATATGCACGAAAATGTATTGTGATTGGAGACATAATTTTGTATTGAAGGCAGCATAAAAGGGGGTTTGGCTTTGATTACGTTTTTGCTAAAATAATATATATAGTTTTATAATGATTATAACGCTCGTTTTAAGGTCAAAGTGGGTAAGTTTTGATATTTGAATTGTGTAGATTCGTTTGTGATGATTTATTTATATGCAAAAATTGAAACTTTTGGAATCCTTTAAGCAAAGTAGATTATAAAAGTAAATTGGAAAGTTGTTTAAAGTTGGATGTTCTATTGAATTATGAATGTCTCATTTTGACTACAACTGCAACAAGAAAATACTCTAATGCATTTAATTATGTGTTGTTTTATTTTTGATAGAGTGGTGCAATTTCCTTGGTCAGTTAATTTTAATCTTTTGAACTTAATTTCTAATGGTTTAAATATTAACAATTATTTTCATCAACCTTATGACGTTATCCCCCAATTCAAAAAGGAGTCTCCTATGTATCAAAACCTCACAACATTTCCTGCAGATTTTCTGGGATGTGGGAGGTTACACAGCTTGCAGGCTTTGCTGGGAGGGGTCACTGGCAGACTGGGGGTGGAGCCTTGTAGGGAGTTGCAAGTGAATAATGATCGTGACTGTGAGTTCTGGGGGGTGTCTGGGGCAGGCTGTGTCTGTGGCTCAGGCAGTCATTTAAAGCCAGGACACCAGATGTGGGAGAAAGGTGGTCCTGGACTTCCAACCACTGACAATCCTACAGGATACACCTCTGGAAAAAGTAGTATAATGACCCTGATTTAACTTATTTTGTTATATGTGTGTCTTCATTTAAAGGAACTGTCTACTGCAGATTTTATTTTTGTTTAAAAAAATAGATAATCCCTTTATAACCCATTCCCCAGTTTTGCACAACCAACAATGTGATATTAATATACTTTTTACCTCTGTGATTACCTTGTATCTAAGCCTCTGCAGACTGCTCCTTATCTCAGTTACATTAATATACTTTTTACCTCTGTGATTACCTTGTATCTAACCCTCTGCAGACTGCTCCTTATCTCAGCTATATTAATATACTTTTTACCTCTGTGATTACCTTGTATCTAAGCCTCTGCAGACTGCCCCTTATCTCAGTTATATTAATATACTGTTTACCTCTGTAATTACCCTGTATCTAAGCCTCTGCAGACTGCCCCTTATCTCAGTTATATTAATATACTTTTTACCTCTGTGATTACCTTGTATCTAAGCCTCTGCAGACTGCCCCTTATCTCAGTTATATTAATATACTTTTTACCTCTGTGATTACCTTGTATCTAAGCCTCTGCAGACTGCTCCTTATCTCAGTTTTATTAATATACTTTTTACCTCTGTGATTACCCTGTATCTAAACCTCTGCAGACTGCTCCTTATCTCAGTTATATTAATATACTTTTTACCTCTGTGATTACCTTGTATCTAAGCCTCTGCAGACTGCTCCTTATCTCAGTTATCTTAATATACTTTTTACCTCTGTGATTACCTTGTATCTAAGCCTCTGCAGACTGCTCCTTATCTCAGTTATATTAATATACGTTTTACCTCTGTGATTACCTTGTATCTAAGCCTCTGCAGACTGCTCCTTATCTCAGTGCTTTTGACAGACTTGCATTTTAGCCAATCACTCAGTGCTGACTCATACATAAGCACAATGTTATCTATATGGCACACATGAATTAGCGCTGTCTAGCTGTGAAAAACTGTCCAAATGCCCATAGATAAGAGGTGACCTTCAATGGCTTAGAAATTAGAATATGAGCCTACCTAGGTTTAGCTTTCAACAAACAATACCAAGAAAAACTAACAGCTAGATTACGAGTTTTGCAGTAAGGTGAAAAAGCAGTGTTAACAGGTCCTAACGCTGCTTTTTTACGCCCGCTGGTAATACGAGTCTTGCAGGTTTAGGGGCACCACACATTTTTTTGGCCTTAACGCAAACCAACTTACGTAAATTTCGTAAAGGCTTTTTTCAATGGGACTTGCATAGCGCCGGTATTACAAGTTTTTCCTGGGAGGCCAAAAAGTGAGTGGTACACTCTCTACCGCCAAGATTCCTAACGCATTTTAAAGTCAGTAGTTCTGAGTTTTACACTACAACGCTATAGCATAAAACTCATAACTAAAGTGCTAAAAAGTACACTAACACCCATAAACTACATATTAATCCATAAACCAAGGCCCTCCCGCATCGCAAACAGTAAAATAAAATTATTAACCCCTAATCTGCCGCTCCGGACATCGCCGCCACTAGAATAAACATATTAACCCCTGAACTGCCGCACTCCCGCCTTGCAAACACTAGTTAAATATTATTAACCCCTAATCTGCCGCCCCTAATATCACCGCCACCTACATTATACTTATTAACCCCTAATCTGCCGCTCCGGACATCGCCGCCACCTACATTATACCTATTAACCCCTAATCTGCTGCCCCCAACAGCGCCGCCACCTACCTACATTTATTAACCCCTAATCTGCCGTTCCCAACATCGCTGCCACTATTCTAAATTTATTAACTCTTTAAACCTAAGTCTAACCCTAACAACCCCTAACTTAAATATAATTAAAATAAATCAAAATAAAATTCCTATCATTACCTAAATTATTCCTATTTAAAACTAAATACTTACCTATAAAATAAACACTAAACTAGCTACAATATAACTAATAGTTATATTGTATCTAGCTTAGGGTTTATTTTTATTTTACAGGCAAGTTTGTATTTATTTTAACTAGGTAGAATAGTTACTAAACAGTTATTAACTATTTAATAACTACCTAGCTAAAATAAAAACAAATTTACCTGTAAAATAAAAACTAACCTAAGTTACACTAACACCTAACACTACACTACAATTAAATAAATTACCTAAATAAAATACAATTAAATAAATCAAATGCAATTAGCTAAATTACAAAAAAACCCCACTAAATTACAGAAAATAAAAAACAAATTACAAGATCTTTAAACTAATTACACCTAATCTAATAGCCCTATCAAAATAAAAAAGCCCACCCAAAATAAAAAAAAAACCTTAGCCTAACCTAAACTACCAATAGCCCTTAAAAGAAGCTTTTGCGGAGCATTGCCCCCCCCCCAAGAAATCAGCTCTTTTACCTGTAAAAAAGCAAATACACACAACCCCCCCAACAGTAAAACCCACCACCAACACAACCAACCCCCCAAATAAAACCCTAACTAAAAAAACCTAAGCTCCCCATTGCCCTGAAAAGGGCATTTGGATGGGCATTGCATTTGGATGGGCATTGCTCTTAAAAAGGGCATTTAGCTCTATTGCAGCCCAAAGCCCTAACCTAAAAATAAAACCCACTCAATACACCCTTAAAAAATCCTAACACTAACCCCCAAAGATCCACTTACTGGGAGAAGTCTTCATCCAAGCGGCAAGATGTCCTCAACAAAGCAGGCAGAAGTGGTCCTCCAGACAGGCAGAAGTCTTCATCCAGACAACATCTTCTATCTTCATCCTTCCGACGCGGAGCGGTTTCATCTTCAAGACATCTGGCACGGAGCATCCTCTTCCAATGACAACTACCAGACGAATGAAGGTACCTTTAAGTGACGTCATCCAAGATGGCGTCCCTTAGATTCCGATTGGCTGATAGAATTCTATCAGCCAATCAGAATTAAGGTTGAAAAAATCCTAATGGCTGATGCAATCAGCCAATAGGATTGAAGTTCAATCCTATTGGCTGATCCAATCAGCCAATAGGATTGAGCTCGCATTCTATTGGCTGTTCCAATCAGCCAATAGAATGCAAGCTCAATCCTATTGGCTGATTGCATCAGCCAATAGGATTTTTTCAACCTTAATTCCGATTGGCTGATAGAATTCTATCATCGGCGACATTGGGGGAGGGAGATTAGGGGTTAATAAATATAATGTAGGGGCAGCAGATTAGGGGTTAATAAGTGTAAGATTAGGGGAGTTTAGACTCAGGGTTCATGTTAGGGTGTTAGGTGTAAACATAAATTTGGTTTCCCCATAGGAATCAATGGGGCTGCGTTTGACAGGTGTTAGACTTTTTCTCAGCCGGCTCTCCCCATTGATGTCTATGGGGAAATCATTCACGAGCACGTATAACCAGCTCACCGCTCACTTAAGCAGCGCTGGTATTGGAGTGCAGTGTGGAGCTCAATTTTGCTCTACGCTCACTTCTTGCCTGTTAACGCCGGGTTGATAAAATCCTGTGATACCAGCGCTGCAGGTAAGTGAGCATGAGAATAAACTGCAAGTTAGCAACGCACCCCTGCTACCTCAAAACTTGTAATCTAGCCGTAATATGATGATAAAAGTAAATTGTTTAAAATTAAATTCCCTATCTGAATCATGTAAGTTTAATTTTGACTAGACTGCCCCTTTAAGTAATAGCATCATATTTTCATAGTACCAAAATGTTTACATTGTCTAAAAACAGACTCCAATTAGTGAGTCACATTTATAGTGTGGCTTGACAACCTTACTAAAACCAAGAGAAATTTCAATGAAAAATCTTACACTCAGAAAAGGATGGTCAGCTTGTGTTCATGACTTGTTACATCTCTATTCTTTTTGGTGCTTGTGGTCTCATTTTCACTACCTGTCTCTCTCCCACACATTTTGTTAGTATAGAAACCAGATTTGTGATTTCAAACAATCAGCACTGAACATTCACAATCATAAAATAATTATCCCGCACTAAAAAACACTATAATAGAATTAACAGATACTGTATATTTTCAATATACCTTTTCATATGCTACAAACAGAATTTATTTGCTGCCTTATAATTCATTTTTACCACATAAAAATATATAGTCTGCTATGTACTGTAGACTTCCGTAAAACGCGGTGTACTCAGTAATGAACATCAGATATTCCCACACAGTATCAGCTTTTTGATTAAAATTGATGATATCTTCTGAAACTAATTAAAAATAAGCCCTTAAGGGATTTTATCTGCAGTTCTGATTCCTGTGACATTCCTTCTACTTATTCATTATCAGGTACACTTACCATTTTTATTTAGTTTTTCTTTTGCTTGCTGCTGATTTAGAAATCACTCGGCTAGATTACAAGTTGTGCGTTAGGGTAAAAAAGCAGCGTTAACAGGTCCTAACGCTGCTTTTTTACGCCCGCTGGTATTACGAGTCTTGCAGGTTTAGGGGCACCGCATTTTTGGCCTTACCACAAAATGACTTATGTAAACTTCGTAAAGTCTTTTTTCTATGGGACTTCCATAGCACCGGTATTACAAGCCTGTCCTGGGAGGCCAAAAAGTGAGCGGTACACCCTAACCCGTCAAGAGTCTTAACGCATTTAAAAGTCAGTAGTTAAGAGTTTTATGGTACAACGCTTTAACATAAAACTCATAACTAAAGTGCTAAAAAGTACACTAACACCCATAAACTACCTATTAACCCCTAAGCCGAGGCCCTCCCGCATCGCAAACACTAAAATAAAAAATGTAACCCCTAATCTGCCGCTCCAGACATCGCCGCAACTATAATAAACATTAGGGTTGCACGATACCATTTTTTTAAGACTGAGTACAAGTACCGATACTTGTTTTCAAATACTCGCCGATACCAATTACCGATCCTTTTTTTTTAATGTCATGTGACAGTTTACCAAGCACAATACAGACTAATTATTTAAGATTCCTTCTTTATAATTATAAAGGACTGTAATTCAAAAGACATTATGAAATAATAAAACAGTTTTATTTGTCACAAAGTTCACTGAACATGTTTATAAATAAAAAATATTACAATAAAATATTAAATTTAAAGGGGCGATGCAATTGGGTTGTAGGGCTGTTATATAACATCAATCTGACATTTGTATGGAGGTTCGACTCTAAGTTGAACAGTCTTTCACTTTCCACACTACTGCATGGGGCAGAAAGATATTTTTTGGCCATTTTAGCCAGAGCTGGAAATCTGTTTATTAACTGCCCAGTACTTCAGGGGTTTGTCTGAATGAGATGCAGTGATCTCTCCTACAATAATACAAATAACAGCAATTTGTATTGGCAGAACAGTAGTAAACAATTTTTAGTTTAGTCTCCACTCCAGTTTAAAATGAAATGGGAACATGCAGAAAAAAAACGCCACACGATAGCATATGGGTAGGAAGTGGAGGTATCGGTTTAAGTATCGGTGCATTTGCACGAGTACAAGTACTCATGCAAATACTTGGTATCGGTACCGATACCGATACTAGTATTGGTATCGGTGCAACCCTAATAAACATATTAACCCCTAAACCGCCGCACTCCCGTCTCGCAAACACTAGTTAAATATTATTAACCCCTAATCTGCCGTCCCTAACATCGCCGCCACCTACCTACATTTATTAACCCCTAATCTGCCACCCCCAATGTCGCCGCCACTATACTAAATGTATTAACCCCTAAACCTAAGTCTAACCCTAACCCTAACACCTAGTAGTTGGATATCAAAAAGCGCCTAACTAAAGGCTATGGGAAATGGGTCTAGGAAGTGGCAGATAGACCTAGCTGTCTATAAATAATAATTTTAATAATAATAATTTTACATATATGAGTTAACAGTGCAAAGTTGTTATATTAAACAAATTTGTTAATTTATTTGACATGTACAATGTAAAATTTAAACAATATAATAGTAAAACATGGATCCATGTATCAAAAAACAGTAAATTAATAAAAATACAGTTAAAAATAACAATCGATAATCGTATTAAAATCACAATAAATTGACATAAATATTCTAATTAAATTACAGGAATTGAGTGTGTGATATCACCAACCGTTAAGGTGATTGAATTGATTAAAAAGTTCTTGGTCCCTTACTTAGTGTATCCTCTTCTTAGAACAAGTGTGAAAAAGTGATAAAAAAATGTGATGAAAAAATATCTATCTAGATATTAAATGTTGATAAAATAAATAAAAATCAAAAAATCAAAAATCAAAAAATTTATCCAATTGAAATTTATAAATTTAAAAGTCCAAAGTCCAAAAATGTCTCTGTGCTTTAAATCCAAAAAACCCTCTAACTTAAATATAATTAAAATAAATCTAACTAAAAATTCCTATCATTAACTAAATAATTCCTATTTAAAACTAAATACTTACCTATAAAATAAACCCTAAGATAGCTATACTATAACTAATAGTTACATTGTATCTAGCTTAGGGTTTATTTTTATTTTACAGGCAAGTTTGTATTTATTTAACTAGGTAGAATAGTTATTAAATAGTAATTAACTATTTAATAACTACCTAGCGAAAATAAATACAAAAGTACCTGTAAAATAAAACCTAACCTGTTACAATAACACCTAACCTAACCCTACAATTAAATAAATTAACTAAATTAACAACAATTAAATAAATTAAATTAAATTAAATTAGCTAAAGTACAAAAAAAACAACAACACTAAATTACAGAAAATAATAAACAAATTACAAGATATTTAAACTAATTACACCTAATCTAATAGCCCTATTAAAATAAAAAAGCCCCCCCAAAATAAAAAAACCCTAGCCTAAACTAAACTACCAATAGCCCTTAAAAGGGCCTTTTGCGGGGCATTGCCCCAAAGTAATCAGCTCTTTTACCTGTAAAAAACATACAAGCAACCCCCCCAACAGTAAAACCCACCACCCACACAACCAACCAACCAAATAAAATACTATCTAAAAAAAACTAAGCTCCCCATTGCCCTGAAAAGGGCATTTGGATGGGCATTGCCCTTAAAAGGGCATTTAGCTCTATTGCAGCCCAAACCCTAGCCTAAAAATAAAACCCACCCAATACACCCTTAAAAAAACCTAACACTATCCCCCTGAAGATCAACTTACTGTTCTGAAGACCGGACATCCATCCTCAAGGAAGCGGCAGAAGTCTTCATCCAACCGGGCCGAAGTCCTCAACGAAGCCGGGAGGAGTCTTCATCCAAGTAGGGCAAAGTGGTCCTCCAGACGGGCAGAAGTCTTCATCCAGACAGCATCTTCTATCTTCATCCATCCGACGCAGAGCGGGTCCATCTTCAAGACATCCGGCGAGGAGCATCCTCTTCAAACGAAGTATTCTTAATGAATAACGGTTCCTTTAAGTGACGTCATCCAAGATGGCGTCCCTTAGATTCCGATTTGCGGATAGAATTCTATCAGCCAATCGGAATTAAGGTAGAAAAAATCCTATTGGCTGATTGGATCAGCCAATAGGATTGAACTTCAATCCTATTGGCTGATCCAATCAGCCAATATGATTGAGCTTGCATTCTATTGGCTGATTGGAACAGCCAATAGAATGTGAGCTCAATCCTATTGGCTGATTGTATCAGCCAATAGGATTTTTTCTACCTTAATTCTGATTGGTTGATAGAATTCTATCAGCCAATCAGAATCTAAGGGACGCCATCTTGGATGACGTCACTTAAAGGAACCGTCATTCAGTAAGAAGACTTAGTTTGAAGAGGATGCTCCCCGTCGGATGTCTTGAAGATGGAGAAGATGCCGTCTGGATGAAGACTTCTGCCCATCTGGAGGACCACTTCACCCGGCTTGGATGAAGACTTCTCCCAGCTTCGTTGAGGACTTCGGCCCGGTTGGATGAAGACTTCTGCCTGCTTCCTTGAGGATGGATGTCCGATCTTCAGAACAGTAAGTCGATCTTCAGGGGCTTAGTGTTAGGATTGTTTATTTTTAGGTTAGGGTTTGGGCCACAAAAGAGCTAACTGCCCTTTTAAGGGCAATGCCCATCCAAATGCCCTTTTCAGGGCAATGGGGAGCTTAGGGTTTTTTAGATAGTATTTTATTTAGGGGGTTGGTTGTGTGGGTGGTGTATTTTACTGTTGGGGGGGTGTTTGTAATTTTTTTTACAGGTAAAAGAGCTGATTACTTTGGGGCAATGCAACGCAAAAGGCCCTTTAAAGGGCTATTGATAGTTTAGTTTATGCTAGGGGCTTTATTTATTTTGATAGGGCTATTAGATTAGTTGTAATTAGTTTAAATATCTTGTAATTTGTTTATTATTTTCTGTAATTTAGTGGGGGGGGGGTTTGTATTTTAGCTAATTTAATTTATTTAATTGTTGTTAATGTAGTTAATTTATTTAATTATAGTGTAGTGTTAGGTGTTATTGTAACTTAGGTTAGGTTTTATTTTACAGGTACTTTTGTATTTATTTTAGCTAGGTAGTTATTAAATAGTTAATAACTCTTTAGTAACTATTCTACCTAGTTAAAATAAATACAAACTTGTCTGTAAAATAAAAATAAATCATAAGCTAGCTACAATGTAACTATTAGTTATATTGTAGCTAGCTTAGGGTTTATTTTATAGGTAAGTATTTAGTTTTAAATAGGAATTATTTAGTTAATGATAGGAATTTTTAGTTAGATTTATTTATATTTAAGTTAGGGGTGTTAGGGTTTGACTTAGGTTTAGGGGTTAATACATTTAGTATAGTGGCGGCGACGTTGGGGGCGGCAGATTAGGGGTTAATAAGTGTAGGTAGGTTGCGGCGACATTGGGGACAGCAGATTAGGGGTTAATAAATATAATGTAGGTGTCGGCGATGTTGGGGGCAGCAGATTAGGGGTTCATAAGTATAATGTAGGTGGAGGTGGTGTCTGGAGCGGCAGATTAGGGTTAATAAGTATAATGTAGGTGTCGGCGATGTCGGGGTGGCAGATTAGGGTTAATAAGTGTAAGATTATGGGTGTTTAGACTCGGGGTTCATGTTAGGGTGTTAGGTGTAGACATAAATTTTATTTTCCCATAGGAATCAATAGGGCTGCGTTACAGAGTTTTACGCTGCTTTTTGACAGGTGTTAGACTTTTTCTCAACTGGCTCTCCCCGTTGATTCCTATGGGGAAATCGTGCACGAGCACGTACGACGAGCTAACCGCTGACTTAAGCAGCGCTGGTATTGGAGTGCGGTAAGGAGCAAAATTTTGCTGAACGCTCACTTCTTGCCTTTTAACGCTGGGTTTGTAAAAACCTGTAATACCAGCGCTGTAGGAAAGTGAGCGGTGAGAGAAAACTGCTCGTTAGCACCGCACAGCCTCTAACGCAAAACTCGTAATCTAGCCGACTGTTTGGCAAATATTTAAGTCAAGAGCAAACAGTACAGGTATACTTCTGCTCTAACAACCAGTAAATGCAAAGTAGAGACAGAAAGAAAATGATTTGCTTATTGTCAGCTAGGGGCCATGCTAGGTCATGGATTTTAGTTAAAGGGAAAATAGATTCAAAATTAAATTTCTCAAAAAATGTTTAAAGGCATATGAAACCCAAAATTTCCTTTTGTGATTCAGACAGACATACAATTTAAAAAATTCTCCAATTTACTTATTGGTGTGGATTTAACAAAGTGCGAGCAGACATGATCCGCTGTATATAATATTGTGTTACACAAAGAATATATATAAAACCATGTGAAAAAGTACTTAAAAGGTAAAAGATTAAAAACAAAATATATATATATATATATATATATATATATATAGGATGTGATATTAAAATGTATTAAACAAACATTTTATTAACATAAACTGACAGTTAAAAATACAGTTAAAAATAGATTCAACAATCTAATGGATTGCCCCATACAATGTCCAAGAAGTTATGTCCTATGTAACATACAAGTGTTTAAGTCCCATACCAAAATGTCCAAAGCAAATGTTCAAGGTTAATATCCAAAAAAAATAAAAATAAAAATGATAATATGTCCAAAGTTGGTGTAAAAATCAAAAAGGTGAAAAAATGTAAAAAATATAAAAAATATATTAAATATTTTTTGAAAAGATGAAAAAATGAATAAAAATATATAAAAAATATATGAGTTGTGATCAGCAACCCATATGGAAGGAATATAATATATGTGATAGTGAATAATTCTTGTGAGGTGTACACCTAAAAAGTGTGTATATAAAAGGGTGTGGTAAAAAATGTGTCATAAAAAATGTGTCATAAAAAAGGATTCAAAATCCTGGTGAAATAAATAAAGTCCAAATTGCTCCAAAAAAATGTGTATATAATTCCAAGTATTCCAAATGTGAGTGTAGAAAGTGCTGGGTTGATGTTCCTCTTCTTAAAAGGTTATCAAATGTAATGGGATATCCTCCTGTACCTAAAAAAGTGTACAGAAAATAGACATAGTGCAATAAAATCACTTTAGAATGACAACAACAGTATTCTACTCACCAACTATATTCTGAGCTGCAATACCAGTGTATAGCCAACGCGTTTCGGTCCTCAGGGACCTTTCTCATCATTCTAAAGTGATTTTATTGCACTATGTCTATTTTCTGTACACTTTTTTAGGTACAGGAGGATATCCCATTACATTTGATAACCTTTTAAGAAGAGGAACATCAACCCAGCACTTTCTACACTCATACTTGGAATTATATACACATTTTTTTGGAGCAATTTGGACTTTATTTATTTCACCAGGATTTTGAATCCTTTTTTATGACACATTTTTTATGACACCCTTTTATATACACACTTTTTAGGTGTACACCTCACGAGAATTATTCACTATCACATATATTATATTCCTTCCATATGGGTTGCTGATCACAACTCATATATTTTTTATATATTTTGATTCATTTTTTCATCTTTTCAAAAAATATTTAATATATTTTTTATATTTTTTACATTTTTTCACCTTTTTGATTTTTACACCAACTTTGGACATATTATCATTTTTATTTTTATTTTTTTTGGATATTAACCTTGAACATTTGCTTTGGACATTTTGGTATGGGACTTAAACACTTGTATGTTACATAGGACATAACTTCTTGGACATTGTATGGGGCAATCCATTAGATTGTTGAATCTATTTTTAACTGTATTTTTAACTGTCAGTTTATGTTAATAAAATGTTTGTTTAATACATTTTAATATCACATCCTATATATATATATATATATATATATATATTTTGTTTTTAATCTTTTACCTTTTAAGTACTTTTTCACATGGTTTTATATATATTCTTTGTGTAACACAATATTATATATTAACCTTGATGTATACACATTCCTAGTCGTGGACACCATCTTTAGCAACCCAACCCTCATCTGAGGGTAGTGTAGCGAAGACTGGAGAGGGGGCACAAGTCTTAAACCAGTGCTGAGTGAAAGCAGGGGACACCCACACCTCTGCATTCACTTACTGCTGCTACAAACGCTGCTTGATGTCTTTTGTCCAAAGATAAATGTGCTCTCAGTTTGTGTTTATTTTTCATTATTAAACAGTACTTCTAGCTATACAGCACTAGCTTAGTTTATTATAAGGCTTTACGGCAGAGTGGTAGAACTATGACACTCTAAAGCTCCTTCTACAGGTTTCTTGAATAATATTGCTACACACACTGCTGCTGAAGGCACTAAGTGCTAAAGGCACATTCCTGAGCCCAACCTTAGTATTCCCTTATGAAAGGGGCAAACTTTCAACCAATAGTAACAAGATAATGAGGTCAATTTGATAACCAAGTTATATATATATATATATATATATATATATATATACACACACAGTCTTGGTATAGTGCACTTAACAACTTTGCAATTTGTTAATACACACACAAATTATTTTCTTCTATATCTACTCCTTTTAAATGGTAACAGATCGTCACACTATTTATACCTTCATATATTTTCTAAAAAGATATATATTTAGCAATTCAGTAATGCTCTTTTCTCCGATCACCTCTTAAACCACATGATTTTAGAATGCCAGGGGTACATTTTTCTTTCTTTTCTTTTTGTGTCCTGTATTTCCATGTCTGCTATTTACAACTTCTTATCAGAACTTTTTTTTAAAATCCAAGTTTTTCGGGAAGATTGTTTTTTATTACCTACGTCTGGTGAACCTGATATAAGGTGCAATTTTCACTTCTTAGGAGAGTGATCCTTGTGGGATAAATTGTCGACATATACTGACAGAAGACGTTATGCTCACATTAAGACAGAGACCTGATGTTAATTAGAGTTAACACTCTAGGATATCGTAAGACATGTTTTAATCGCTTTTATGTTAATGGATGACCAAATGTGACAGACATGTCATATTTTGTATCAAAATAATCCTCATGATGTCACAATGGGATTGCTTATAAGTATATGTGTGCTGTATATACAGAACTAAGGTATCCTATAACTTCAGCCAGGGCTTGCAATTTGATTTATGGCCTGCCATAAAAAAGGTGTGGCTTCCTTCTTTGCCTACTCTGAAAGGGGACTGGTCAGAAATCTGACCTCAGGAAAAAAAATATTTAATGGAGAATTCAGCAAAATAATACTGTCATTCGACATGGGAGGCTGCGGACAACAGTGTAAATAACCATCTTTTCTTGCAACGCTCCCTTGGGAAAGAGATCTAAGCTAGTACAGTACTAGGTTCTTTTATTTTGCTCCCTGTTTAATTTAAACGATTGCTATGTCTTTATTTGTGTGTTTTTTTTATTCCTTTTTATATAAATACACTGTGTCTCTTTTTCTTCATAATAAATATTCCTTTATTAAGTTATTATTATTATTATAATCAGGTATTTGTAGAGCGCCAACAGGTTCTGCAGCGCTTTTTTTGGCTTTGTCTAACCATGTTACCAAAGAGACTAGTAATATCAGTATTGTGTTTTTTTGTATTGATTTTGGCCAAATTGTGTATTAGGATTTTTAATCTGTTAGTCTGTGTTTGTCCTTAGGATTTTCTATCTATTTTATTTTTCCTATTTTATGGTAGTGGCAGCAGAGATAGTTTAGAGTAGATTTTATTAAAGGGAAGTTTTTCTGGGTCTAGTACAGATGAGAGAGAGTTTGTTAACCATTGCACCCACTGAACTAAATCAAAGTCTTTGACAAACTGTTTAAAGTGGAAAGGGTCAGTTAACCCTTTACGTGACAAACTAGAGTTTTGTCCCAATATTATCCCAATATTATCAAGCAACATACTTTTTCATTGAACCTTTGTTATAGGGAAAGTATGCACCAATTTTGATATAACTAACAAAGTAATTGTAATAGGGTATACAATTGTATATAGTATGCTCTTATCTGTGTATCAATTTGAAGCTCTGCCCTAATGTTCACAGTCAACAATTAAATTATAAATTTCATACATTCATGCTTAAATCTTTATTAAAAAAATGTAAAAAGAAAAAAACTACCACACATACAATAGCTTAAGCTGATGTTAAAAACACTAAACCCACGTGTGGTTTAAATTCCCATATAATTTATTGAACTCAGAGTAGAAATTTTAAATTGTAACAGCCAACAGTAACATAATAGTTCTAAATAAAGCCCTTTCAATCCGAGGGCTATAGTTAAGTTATTCTTATTTTTACTTGTATACTGCTCAGCTTGTATCTAAAATGAGTTTGCTAATAAATTGTTATTTACAACATGGCTTAGCTAATTAAAACAAAGGAGAGACAAAGCTTCTCCAAGAGGACCCCTAACGCGTGTTTCACAAAAAACGCTTCCTCAGAGGGGGTGCGGGTATAATTTACCAAGCATATTAAACTGTTGCAGCCCACCAGTATAATACATTGTTAACACCAATAGATAAACATCTGAATGGTCAGATAAATTCGTATTAGTATCATAAACAGATGCCAAAAAACGAATTGCTCCATCTATGCACTCCCCGTGTAAAGTGTAGATAATAGATTAGAGATGAGCTGAGTATCCCTGAGCATTACTCAATATTAATTATAGGTCACGACGTAAACGTCTGCAATTATGCTTGATACAGTTTACTTATAAGCATTTATTAATATGTTTCTAGTTTGATATGTATTATTAGATAATATATCTATTATAGGCTGTGGTAAAGGAATCCTCTTCAAGAATAGCACATGTGTACCAATAATCTTGTATCTATGATTTTCCACCAGAGATACTAATGAGGCAAAAGATAAGTATTCGCTCCTAAGCTTCAATAGTTGGAATATTAATAGAGAATATGTACATAGGTTATATAGTGGAGTATAAATTCAGACCATTGTATAGGAAAATGTATTACACTATCTAATTATACAAAAATTAGTGAAAAGTATCAAAATATGTTTAAAATAAAGAAACATAGATAAGTAAGAGTGAAATTCAATTACAAGTGTTGAATCACGAAAGAAAACTGACGGCTAGATTTAGAGTTGGGCGGTAGCCGTCAAAACCAGCATTAGAGGCTCCTAACGCTGGTTTTGGGCTACCGCTGGTATTTAGAGTCAGTCAGGAAAGGGTCTAACGCTCACTTTCCAGCCGCAACTTTTCCATACCGCAGATCCCCTTACGTCAATTGCGTATCCTATCTTTTCAATGGGATCTTCCTAACGCCGGTATTTAGAGTCGTGGCTGAAGTGAGCGTTAGAAATCTAACGACAAAACTCCAGCCGCAGAAAAAAGTCAGTAGTTAAGAGCTTTCTGGGCTAACGCCGGTTTATAAAGCTCTTAACTACTGTGCTCTAACGTACACTAACACCCATAAACTACCTATGTACCCCTAAACCAAGGTCCCCCCACATCGCCGCCACTATATTTAAATTTTTTAACCCCTAATCTTCCGCTCCGTACACTGCCGCCAACTACGTTATCCCTATGTACCCCTAATCTGCTGCCCCTAACACAGCCGACCCCTATATTATATTTATTAACCCCTAATCTGCCCCCCTCAACGTCGCCTCCACCTGCCTACACTTATTAACCCCTAATCTGCCGAGCGGACCGCACCGCTACTATAATAAAGTTATTAACCCCTAATCCGCCTCACTCCCGCCTCAATAACCCTATAATAAATAGTATTAACCCCTAATCTGCCCTCCCTAACATCACCGACACCTAACTTCAATTATTAACCCCTAATCTGCCGACCGAATCTCGCCGCTACTGTAATAAATGGATTAACCCCTAAAGCTAAGTCTAACCCTAACACTAACACCCCCCTAAATTAAATATAATTTAAATCTAATGAAATAAATTAACTCTTATTAAATAAATTATTCCTATTTAAAGCTAAATACTTACCTGTAAAATAAACCCTAATATAGCTACAATATAAATTATAATTATATTATAGCTATTTTAGGATTTATATTTATTTTACAGGTAACTTTGTATTTATTTTAACCAGGTACAATAGCTATTAAATAGTTAAGAACTATTTAATAGCTAAAATAGTTAAAATAATTACAAAATTACCTATAAAATAAATCCTAACCTAAGTTACAATTAAACCTAACACTACACTATCAATAAATTAATTCAATAAAATACCTCCAATTACCTACAATTAAACCTAACACTACACTATCAATACATTAATTAAATACAATACCTACAAATAACTACAATTAAATAAACTAACTAAAGTACAAAAAATAAAAAAGAACTAAGTTACAAAAAATAAAAAAATATTTACAAACATTAGAAAAATATTACAACAATTTTAAACTAATTACACCTACTCTAAGCCCCCTAATAATTACACCTACTAATAAAATAACAAAGCCCCCCAAAATAAAAAAATGCCCTACCCTATTCTAAATTAAAAAAGTTCAAAGCTCTTTTACCTTACCAGCCCTTAAAAGGACCTTTTGTGGGGCATGCCCCAAAGAATTCAGCTCTTTTGCCTGTAAAAAAAAACATACAATACCCCCCCCAACATTACAACCCACCACTCACATACCCCTAATCTAACCCAAACCCCCCTTAAATAAACCTAACACTAAGCCCCTGAAGATCTTCCTACCTTATCTTCACCTCGCCGGGTATCACCGATCGGTCCTGGCTCCGAAATCTTCATCCAACCCAAGCGGGGGCTGGCGATCCATAATCCTGCGGCTGAAGAGGTCCAGAAGAGGCTCCAAAGTCTTCATCCTATCCGGAAAGAAGAGGCGATCCAGACCGGCAACCATCTTAATCCAAGCGGCATCTTCTATCTTCATCCGATGAGGAACGGCTCCATCTTGAAGACCTCCAGCGCGGATCAATCTTCTTCCTCCGACGTCCAACTGAAGAATGACGGTTCCTTTAAGGAACGTCATCCAAGATGGCGTCCCTCGAATTCCGATTGGCTGATAGGATTCTATCAGCCAATCGGAATTAAAGGGACAGTTTACTCAAACATTTTCTCCCCTTTAATTTGTTCCCAAGGATCCACTTTACCTGCTGGAGTGTATTAAATTGTTTACAAGTAGCTCCTTTACCCTTATACTGGCATTTGAAATTGTTGATTTACAATGTGGTATCCCCACCTATTCTGAAAGTTTGTGGCCGCGCGTACCAGCTATAGATAAGCTTTGTAAACACAGCCAGCAGAAGAAATTACACTCCCTGTTGGATATAGCAGAGATAAGGTAATAAAATGTTGATTTTCCATTGTTCTCTCCAAGTACTGGTGATTGTTTTAAGGACAGACATAAGATAAAGAAGCAGGTGATATGTACACAATGTGATACAGTAATGAGATCTGATTATGCATACAAGCTCAACCCATTTTATTAGGTTGTGGCTTCAAAACACAAAATCAGAGCTTTAATATACACAAATAAACCTTAAAAGCTCATTTTCATACATTTTTTACTCTGCAGTTGGTAAAGAAAGCAATTGTAAACACATTAAGGGAAAAACTATTTTACAGTATACTGTCCCTTTAAGGTAGGAAAATTCTGATTGGCTGATGGAATCAGCCAATCAGAATCAAGTTCAATCTGATTGGCTGATCCGATCAGCCAATCAGATTGAGCTCGCATTCTATTTGCTGATCGGAACAGCCTGTGGGAGTGCTATTATGGTGTTGCTGAAAGTGTTTTGCAACAGATGTCAATTTTTTGCCTCTAACTTCATCTCTGTTGACGTTTTTGATATTGTTGGCATGTTCCAGGATGCGTACCCTCACTTCACGTGTGGTCATCCCAACGTAAATAATTTGGCAAGAGCAAGATAATACATATATGACTCCTATAGATTTGCATGAAAAGTGCAAGGTTAATGTATACTTTTTACCAGTTCTCTCAGTAATTGTTTTGGTTTTTAAAACATATTTGCATGCAAAGCACGTGCCACAGGGAATCATCCCTGGGTCAGTATCCTTTTTCCTAACATGCCTTAAAAAGTGGCTAGATACCAGTTTGTCCCTACGGCTAATAGGTCTCTTGTATCCTATAGATATCCTGTTACCTATTGTAGCACTTAGCACAGGGTCATTCTGTAATGTACTCTAATGTTCATTAATAATTTTAATTACTTGTGACATTTGTGGGTTATATGTTGTTATCAATCTCGGGTGTACTTCAGTAGGGGTCTTATTCTTAGGGACTAGTAACTGATCTCTTTTAAAATTCAGGGCTTTGTATTTAGCTCTCTTAACCGACTTTTTGCTATATCCTCTAGCAATTAATCTCTGCATAAGAGCAACACTTTCAGCTAGATATATTTCAGTACTTGAGCAATTGCGGCAGAGGCATAAGAATTCCCCGAATGGAATAGCCTTAAGGGTACACAGTGGATGGGCACTGGATTTATGTAACAGTGTGTTGGTAGCTGTTTCTTTACGATAGTGGTATCAATAGATCCATCGTCATTCTTGAATATTGTTAAATCCAAGAAATATATTTTGTGTGGATCAGCTGAATAGGTTAATTTGATTTTTTTTGTTATTATTGATTTTTTCCATAAATTTGTCAAGTTCTTGGGACGTCCCATCCCAAATGAATAGGACGTCATCAATATATCTTAACCATAATGGAATATGATCAGTATATTGTTTCAACTCATCAGAAAATACACAAAATTATTCCCAATGTCCCAAGAAGAAATTAGCATACGTTGGTGCGCATGCTGTACCCATTGCGGTTCCTTGAATTTGTAAGTAGTATCTGTCATTAAAGGTGAAGAAATTAAGTGGATACAAAATGGAAACAAACTTGTTTCCTGCAACCTTGAATATAATGTGTGATGGATATATTGGATATATTCCAACACCTTCACTCTGATTCGACAGTGGTATTGATGCTAAAATCCCTACTGCGTTACTCAGTGGGATATGATAAATACGAAATGGAAATAAAATAAAAATAAAAATATGCTGAGTACTATCTATGTGTTTAACACAGACAACTCTAACATGTGTAACAGCGTGAAAGTGTCAACCTAGGATGTAAAGGAAACGTGTAAGTGCGTATAATAACGTGAGTTGATTGAATTGTGTCAAATAAGTAAGAAAAAATGATCTAATGTAAAAAATGTGGTCAAATAAAGTGCTAAGACAAAAGATAATTTTGTGATAAATAAGTCCAAAAAATATTCCAAAGCAGCAAATCAAATAATCCTATAAACTGAGATCAAACAATGACCAAAAACAATAAGCAAATAAGTTACTAATAGATGTGAGAAATATTGATATCTGTTATTTCTATGTGTAAAGTTTTCCTTGAGGCTTTCAAACCGCCTGGAGATGTGAAAAAACATAATTTATGTAAGAACTTACCTGATAAATTAATTTATTTCATATTGGCAAGAGTCCATGAGCTAGTGACATATGGGATATACAATCCTACCAGGAGGGGCAAAGTTTCCCAAACCTCAAAATGCCTATAAATACACCCCTCACCACACCCACAATTCAGTTTAACGAATAGCCAAGCAGTGGGGTGATAAAGAAAGGAGTAGAAAGCATCAACAAAGGACATTTGGAAATAATTGTACAAAAAATCATAACCACCATAAAAAAGGTGGGCCTCATGGACTCTTGCCAATATGAAAGAAATTAATTTATCAGGTAGGTTCTTACATAAATTATGTTTTCTTTCATGTAATTGGCAAGAGTCCATGAGCTAGTGACATATGGGATATCAATACCCAAGATGTGGAGTCTTCCACTCAAGAGTCACTAGAGAGGGAGGGAATAAAAATAAAAACAGCCATATTCCGCTGAAAACATTAATCCACAAACCAAAAAAATAAGTTTATTTTCATTTTTGAAAGAAAAAAAACTTAAATCAAAAGCAGAAGAATCAAACTGAAACAGCTGCCTGAAGAACTTTTCTTCCAAAAACTGCTTCCGAAGAAGCAAATACATCAAAACGGTAGAATTTAGTAAATGTATGCAAGGAGGACCAAGTTGCTGCTTTGCAAATCTGATCAACTGAAGCTTCATTCTTAAAAGCCCACGAAGTGGAGACTGATCTAGTAGAATGAGCTGTAATTCTCTGAGGCGGGGCCTGACCCGACTCCAAATAAGCTTGATGAATCAAAATTTTCAACCAAGAAAGTAGTTTAATGTCTAAAGAATGCATAGGTTCAAATGGAGGAGCCTGTAAAGCCTTCAGAACCAAATTAAGACTCCAAGGAGAAATTGACTTAATGACAGGCTTAATACGAATTAAAGCCTGTACAAAACAGTGTATATCAGGAAGTATAGCAATCTTTCTGTGAAATAAAACAGAGAGAGCGGAGATTTGTCCTTTCAAGGAACTTGCAGACAAACCCTTATCCAAACCATCCTGAAGGAACTGTAAAATTCTAGGAATTCTAAAAGAATGCCAGGAGAATTTATGAGAACACCATGAAATGTAAGTCTTCCAAACTCTATAAAAAATCTTTCTAGAGACAGATTTACGAGCTTGTAACATAGTATTAATCACTGAGTCAGAGAAACCTCTATGACTTAGAACTAAGCGTTCAATTTCCATACCTTCAAATTTAATGATTTGAGATCCTGATGGAAAAACGGACCTTGAGATAGTAGGTCTGGCCGTAACAGAAGTGGCCAAGGCGGGCAACTGGACATCCTAACCAGATCCGCATACCAAAACCTGTGTGGCCATGCTGGAGCCACCAGCAACACAAAAGACTGTTCCATGATGATTTTGGAGATCACTCTTGGAAGGAGAACTAGAGGCGGGAAGATGTAAGCAGGATGATAACACCAAGGAAGTGTCAGCGCAGCCACTGCTTCCGCCTGAACATCCCTGGACCTGGATAGGTATATGGGAAGTTTCTTGTTTAGATGAGAGGCCATGAGATCTATCTCTGGAAGACCCCACATCTAAACAATCTGAGAAAACACATCTGGATGGAGAGACCACTCCCCTGAATGTAAAGTCTGGCGGCTGAGATAATCCGCCTCCCAATTGTCTACTCCTGGGATATGCACTGCAGAAATTAGACAGGAGCTGGATTCCGCCCAAGCAAGTATACGAGATACTTCTTTCATAGCTTGGGGACTGTGAGTCCCACCCTGATGATTGACATAAGCCACAGTTGTGATATTGTCTGTCTGAAAACAAATGAACGGTTCTCTCTTTAGCAGAGGCCAGAACTGAAGAGCCCTGAGAATTGCACGGAGTTCTAAAATATTTATTGGTAATCTCGCCTCTTGAGATTTCCAAACCCCTTGTGCTGTCAGAGATCCCCAAACAGCTCCCCAACCTGAAAGACTCGCATCTGTTGAGATCACAGTCCAGGTTGGCCGAACAAAAGAAGCCCCTTGAAACAAATGATGGTGATCTATCCACCATGTCAGAGAATGTTGTACATTGGGATTCAAGGATATTAATTGTGATATCTTTGTATAATCCCTGCACCATTGATTCAGCATGCAAAGCTGTAGAGGTCTCATGTGAAAACGAGCAAAGGGGATCGCGTCCGATGCTGCAGTCATGAGAACTAAAACTTCCATGCACATAGCCACTGAAGGGAATAACTCAGACTGAAGGTGCCGGCATGCTGCGACCAATTTTAAACGTCTCTTGTCTGTTAGAGACAGAGTCATGGACACTGAATCTATCTGGAAGCCTAAAAAGGTGACCTTTGTCTGAGGAATCAAGAAACTTTTTGGTAAATTGATCCTCCAACCATGTTTCCGAAGAAACAACACTAGTTGATTCGTGTGAGATTCTGCAGTATGTAAAGACTGAGCTAGTACCAAGATATCGTCCAAATAAGGAAACACCGCAATACCCTGTTCTCTGATTACAGATAGTAGGGCACCTTTGAAAAGATTCTTGGAGCTGTTGCTAGGCCAAATGGAAGAGCAACAAATTGGTAATGCTTGTCTAGAAAAGAGAATCTCAGAAACTGATAGTGTTCTGGATGAATCAGAATATGAAGGTATGCATCCTGCAATTCTATTGTGGACATATAATGTCCTTGCTGAACAAAAGGCAGAATAGTCCTTATAGTCACCATCTTGAAAGTTGGTACTCTTACATAACGATTCAAAATTTTCAGATCCAGAACTGGTCTGAATAAATTTTCTTTCTTTGGTACAATGAATAGGTTTGAATAAAACCCCAAACCTTGTTCCTGAGGAGGAACTGGCATGATTACCCCTGAAGACTCCAGGTCTGAAACACACTTCAGAAAAGCCTGAGCTTTTACTGGATTTACAGGGATACGTGAGAGAAAAAATCTTCTCACAGGAGGTCTTACTTTGAATCTGTTTGATACCCTTGAGAGACAATGTTCTGAATCCAATGATTTTGGACAGATTTTATCCAAAAATCCTTGAAAAACCTTAATCTGCCCCTACCAGCTGAGCTGGAATGAGGGCCGCACCTTCATGCGGACTTAGGGGCTGACTTTGGTTTCCTAAATGGCTTGGATTTATTCCAATTTGAGGAAGGCTTCCAATTGGAAGCAGATTCCTTGGGAGGAGGATTGAGTTTTTGTTCCTTATTCTGACTAAAGGAACGAAAATGGTTAGAAGCCTTAGATTTACCCTTAGGTTTTTTATCCTGAGGCAGAAAAACTCCTTTTCTTCCAGTGATAGTTGAAATAATAGAATCCAACTGAGAACCAAATAAATTATTACCTTGGAAAGAAATAGATAGTAATCTAGATTTAGATGTCATATCAGCATTCCAAGATTTAAAGCACAAACTCTTCTAGCTAATATAGCTAAAGACATGGATCTAACATCAATTTTGATAATATCAAAAATTGCATCACAAATAAAATAATTAGCATGTTGCAGTAAGCGAATAATGCTAGATATGTCAGAATCCAATTCTTGTTGCGCTAAATTCTCCAACCAAAAAGTTGAGGCAGCCGCAACATCAGCCAAAGAAATAGCAGGTCTGAGAAGATGACCTGAATATAAATAGGCCTTCCTTAGATAAGATTCAAGCTTCCTATCTAAAGGATCCTTAAAGGAAGTACTATCTTCCATAGCAATAGTGGTACGTTTAGCAAGAGTAGAAATAGCCCCATCAACTTTGGGGATTTTTTAAACTCTATAGATTTTGCTGGTAAAGGAAACAATTTTTTAAACCTTGAAGAAGGAATAAAAGAAGTACCTGGCTCATTCCATTCCCTAGAAATCATATCAGAAATAGCCTTAGGAATAGGAAAACCCCCTGGAGAAACCACAGGAGGTTTAAAAACAGCATTTAAACGTTTATTAGACTGAACGTCAATAGGACTGGTTACCTCAATATCCAAAGTAATTAACACTTCTTTTAATAAAGAACGCATATACTCTATTTTAAATAAATAAGTAGATTTGTCAGTGTCAATGTCTGAGGAAGGATCTTCTGTCTCAGATAGATCCTCATCAGAAGAGGATAAATTATTATGTTGTTGGTCATTTGAAATTTTATTAGCTAAATGAGAAGTTTTAAAAGACCTTTTACGTTTATTAGAAGGTGGAAATGCAGACAAAGCCTTCAGAATAGAATCAGAAACAAAAAATTTTAAATTTACAGGTATATCATGTACATTAGAAGTTGAAGGAACTGCAACAGGCAATGTACTATTACTGATGGAAACACTATCTGCATGTAAAAGTTTATCATGACAACTATTACAAATGACATTTGGTGGAATAATTTCTACACTTTTAAAACAAATGCACTTAGCTTTGGTAGAACCGATGTCAGGCAGCAATGTTCCAGCAGAAACTTCTGAGACAGGATCAGATTGGGACATCTTGCATAATGTAAGAGAAAAAACAACATATAAAGCAAAATTATCTATTTCCTTATATGACAGTTTCAGGAATGGGAAAAAATGCAAAAGCATAGGCCTCTGATAGAGAAAAAAGCAAGAAGCAAACATCAATGGGGTATTGAAATAATGAAAAAGTTTGGCGCCAATTATGACGCACAACGTAACGTAAACTTTTTGGCGCCAAAAATAACCGGAAATGACACACTCGCATCACTAATGACGCCGCCATGTGAAAGGTCTCGGCGTCACCTATGATGCCGGAAATGACGAAGTTGCGTCATAAACGTATTTTTTCGCAACAAAAATATTTTTGCTCCAAGAATGACGCAATAAAGTTTAGCATTTGACGCACCCACGGGCCTAATACCCGCAATAGCAAGAAGTAGTCAATTGAAAAAAAGACTAAACCCCAGGTAAGAAATAAATTTCTTAAAATGTTTATATTCCCCAAATATAAAACTGACAGTCTGCAGAAGGAAATACATGAACCTGATTCATGGCAAATATAAGTACAATACATATATTTAGAACTTTATATGAATGCATAAAGTGCCAAACCATAGCTGAGGTGTCTTAAGTAATAAAAAACATACTTACCAAAAGTCACCCATCCACATTTAGCAGATAGCCAAACCAGTACTGAAACAGTTATCAGTAGAGGTAATGGTAAATTGAGAGTATATTGTCGATCTGAAAAGGGAGGTAGGAGATGAATCTCTACGACCGATAACAGAGAACCTATGAAATAGACCCCCGGTAGGGAAATCATCGTATTCAAATAAGTGATACTCCCTTCACGTCCCTCGGACATTCACTGTACTCTGAGAGGAATCGTCTTCAACAATGCTGAGAAGCGCATATCAACGTAGAAATCTTAGCACAAACTTACTTCACCACCTCCATAGGAGGCAGTTTGTAAAACTGAATTGTGGGTGTGGTGAGGGGTGTATTTGTAGGCATTTTGAGGTTTGGGAAACTTTGCCCCTCCTGGTAGGATTGTATATCCCATATGTTTCTAGCTCATGGACTCTTGCCAATTACTTGAAAGAAATAAAAAGCTCCAGATAGTCTGGGTGCCACCTCCTGAGTAATGATAGTTTTGTGGGCTTTCTTTCTAGATGAACGTCCCCAAATATTCCTATTGTGAAGAAAGAAATATACAATAGTGCAGTGTTTTTATCACTAAATAAAAGTATGAATAGTACTCACCAGTCGACGCGTTTTGGTCTTATCCAAGACCTTTATCAAGACTGGTATTTGGTGTGTGTTATGGTCTTTTATACCGGATCGTTAACCGGTCTGTAATTGTGAACCGGAAGTGTTTGACATACTACTTCCGGTTTCGTCGGCTTCTGTTAAATGATAATCTGATAAACATTATATTCGTTCTATGTTAGGAATCCTATATACAAGATCCAGTATAAGATCTTTATTTTCCTTTATGTATCATGACTTCAGATAGCCTTAAAACATATATCCTTATCTTGTACGCTATATATCCTTATCTTGTACGCTATATAACATCAGTTGTTTACATTTCACATTTTGTGACAGATCCTTCCGAAAAACATCTATTCAGACCTGGCATTTCTTACGTGGTTACTTTCTAATGCAGGTTTTATATTCACATTTGAGGGGTTTATTCAATAATTGAGAATTAAAAATATCCTCACGCACTTATTTTGTTGTTGCTTGTGTTTTTTTAGATGTATTAGGGCCCCTTTCATTGGTGCTTTCACTGTGCCTCATTACACTGCTATTGGCTGATATCGGGGGTGTGTGAAAAATGAATATACTTCCTCAAGCACTTATTTTGTTGGTGTTCGTGTTTTTTAGATGTATTAGGGCCCCTTTCATTGGTGCTTTCACTGTGTCTCATTACGCTGCTATTGGATGATATCGGGGGGGGGGGGTGAAGAATGAATATGCTTCCGTTCTATTATTATAAAAAACTTGGTTGAACGTTAATATATATGCATTTGCTTCCAGATTCATCGTTTTTTTGGGGATCTTTAATTAAGTTTCTCATATGAGCTATTTTGCTCTATGTCCAGTATTTCGATTTTCATAAAGATAAATGAACATCTCATAGCTTTGAATTTTATGCACACCAATAGGATTATTTGATTTGCTGCTTTGGAATATTTTTTGGACTTATTTATCACAAAATTATCTTTTGTCTTAGCACTTTATTTGACCACATTTTTTACATTAGATCATTTTTTCTTACTTATTTGACACAATTCAATCAACTCACGTTATTATACGCGTTACACGTTTCCTTTACATCCTAGGTTGACACTTTCACGCTGTTACACATGTTAGATTTGTCTGTGTTAAGCACATAGATAGTACTCAGCATATTTTTATTTTCTTTCCATTTCGTATTTATCATATCCCACTGAGTAACGCAGTAGAGCTTTTAGCATCAATACCACTGTCGAATCAGAGTGAAGGTGTTGGAATATATCCAATATATCCATCACACATTATATTCAAGGTTGCAGGAAACAAGTTTGTTTCCATTTTGTATCCACGTGCACGAAGAGTTTATATACTGTTTCCAATAGGAATATTGCAATAGGAATTTCAATTTTAACAATTTTAAATAGAATAATTTTCATATTGTGTACTATATTATATATTTTGAATTGACGTATCGTCATTTGCATTTTAAAGTATTCTACATGGATCCATGATATTTGTCATATGTATGTAAATAAATATTACATATTTTAATTCATCTGCTATTCATTGTAACCTTCACGACAAGATTATTCAGACCTAGCCTTGTTCGGTGGCGCTTTGGTTATCCACAACTTTGTTAATCTATTTTTTAGTAGACACTAGGAGTCTATTTACTAGAGCCAAGGTCTAGTTTCAGTAGGCGCTAAGTGTATCCACTATGAAGAAATTATCGGCTAGATTTAGAGTTTTGTCGGTAAGGACCGCGTAGCTAACGCCGGCTTTTTTCTGGCCGCACCATAAAAATAACTCTGGTATTGAGAGTCCACATAAAGGCTGCGTTAGGCTCCAAAAAAGGAGCGTAGAGCATATTTAACGCAGCTTCAACTCTCGATACCAGAGTTGCTTACGGACGCAGCCAGCCTCAAAAACGTGCTCGTGCACTATTCCCCCATAGGAAACAATGGGGCTGTTTGAGCTGAAAAAAAACCTAACACCTGCAAAAAAGCCGCGTTCAGCTCCTAACGCAGCCCCATTGTTTGCTATGCGGAAACACCTCCTACGCCTGCACCTAACACTCTAACATGTACCCCGAGTCTAAACACCCCTAACCTTACACTTATTAACCCCTAATCTGCCGCCCCCGCTATCACTGACCCCTGCATATTATTATTAACCCCTAATCTGCCGCTCCGTAAACCGCCGCTACTTACATTATCCCTATGTACCCCTAATCTGCTGCCCTAACATCGCCGACCCCTATATTATATTTATTAACCCCTAATCTGCCCCCCACAACGTCGCCTCCTCCTGCCTACACTTATTAACCCCTAATCTGCCGACCGGACCTGAGCGCTACTATAATAAAGTTATTAACCCCTAATCCGCCTCACTAACCCTATAATAAATAGTATTAACCCCTAATCTGCCCTCCCTAACATTGCCGACACCTAACTTCAATTATTAACCCCTAATCTGCCGACTGGAGCTCACCGCTATTCTAATAAATGTATTAACCCCTAAAGCTAAGTCTAACCCTAACACTAACACCCCCCTAAGTTAAATATAATTTACATCTAATGAAATTAATTATATCTTATTAAATAAATTATTCCTATTTAAAGCTAAATACTTACCTGTAAAATAAATCCTAATATAGCTACACTATAAATTATAATTATATTATAGCTATTTTAGGATTAATATTTATTTTACAGGTAACTTTGTAATTATTTTAACCAGGTACAATAGCTATTAAATAGTTAATAACTATTTAATAGTTACCTAGTTAAAATAATAACAAAATTACCTGTAAAATAAATCCTAACCTAAGTTACAATTAAACCTAACACTACACTATCATTAAATTAATTAAATAAAATATCTCCAATTACCTACAATTAAACCTAACACTACACTATCAATACATTAATTAAATACAATATCTACAAATAACTACAATGAAATAAACTAACTAAAGTACAAAAAATAAAAAAGAACTAAGTTACAAAAAATAAAAAAATATTTACAAACATAAGGAAAATCTTACAACAATTTTAAACTAATTACACCTACTCTAAGCCCCCTAATAAAATAACAAAGCCCCCCAAAATAAAAAATGCCCTACCCTATTCTAAATTACTAAAGTTCAAAGCTCTTGTACCTTACCAGCCCTGAACAGGGCCCTTTGCGGGGCATGCCCCAAGAAGTTCAGCTCTTTTGCCTGTAAAAAAAAAACATACAATACCCCCCCCCACATTACAACCCACCACCCACATACCCCTAATCTAACCCAAACCCCCCTTAAATAAACCTAACACTAAGCCCCTGAAGATCATCCTACCTTGTCTTCACCATACCAGGTTCACCGATCCGTCCTGGCTCCAAAATCTTCATCCAACCCAAGCGGGGGCTGGCGATCCATCTTCCGGCGGCTGAAGAGGTCCAGAAGAGGCTCCAAAGTCTTCATCCTATCCGGGAAGAAGAGTAGATCCGGACCGGCAACCATCATCTTCCAAGCGGCATCTTCTATCTTCATCCGATGAGGACCGGATCCATCCTGAAGACCTCCACCGCGGACCCATCTTCATCCGGCGACGTCCAACTGAAGAATGACGGTTCCTTTAAGGGACGTCATCCAAGATGGCGTCCCTCGAATTCCGATTGGCTGATAGGATTCTATCAGCCAATCGGAATTAAGGTAGGAATATTCTGATTGGCTGATGGAATCAGCCAATTGGCTGTTCCGATCAGCCAATAGAATGCGAGCTCAATCTGATTGGCTGATTGGATCAGCCAATCGGATTGATCTTGATTCTGATTGGCTGATTCCATCAGCCAATCAGAATATTCCTACCTTAATTCCGATTGGCTGATAGAATCCTATCAGCCAATCGGAATTCGAGGGACGCCATCTTGGATGACGTCCCTTAAAGGAACCGTCATTCTTCAGTTGGACGTCGCCGGATGAAGATGGGTCCGTGGTGGAGGTCTTCAGGATGGAGCCGGTCCTCATCGGATGAAAATAGAAGATGCCGCTTGGAAGATGATGGTTGCCGGTCCGGATCTACTCTTCTTCCCGGATAGGATGAAGACTTTGGAGCCTCTTCTGGACCTCTTCAGCCGCCGGAAGATGAATCGCCAGCCCCCGCTTGGGTTGGATGAAGATTTTGGAGCCAGGACGGATCGGTGAACCTGGTATGGTGAAGACAAGGTAGGATGATCTTCAGGGGCTTAGTGTTAGGTTTATTTAAGGGGGGTTTGGGTTAGATTAGGGGTATGTGGGTGGTGGGTTGTAATGTTGGAGGGGGGGATATTGTATGTTTTTTTTTACAGGCAAAAGAGCTGAACTTCTTGGGGCATGCCCCGCAAAGGGCCCTGTTCCGGGCTGGTAAGGTAAAAGAGCTTTGAACTTTAGTAATTTAGAATAGGGTAGGGCATTTTTTTATTTTGGGGGGCTTTGTTATTTTATTAGGGGGCTTAGAGTAGGTGTAATTAGTTTAAAATTGTTGTAATATTTTTCTTATGTTTGTAAATATTTTTTTATTTTTTGTAACTTAGTTCTTTTTTATTTTTTGTACTTTAGTTAGTTTATTTCATTGTAGTTATTTGTAGGTATTGTATTTAATTTATTTATTGATAGTGTAGTGTTAGGTTTAATTGTAACTTAGGTTAGGATTTATTTTACAGGTAAATTTGTAATTATTTTAACTATTTTAGCTATTAAATAGTTCTTAACTATTTAATAGCTATTGTACCTGGTTAAAATAAATACAAAGTTACCTGTAAAATAAATATTAATCCTAAAATAGCTATAATATAATTATAATTTATAGTGTAGCTATATTAGGATTTATTTTACAGGTAAGTATTTAGCTTTAAATAGGAATAATTTATTTAATAAGAGTGAATTAATTTCGTTAGATTAAAATTATATTTAACTTAGGGGGGTGTTAGTGTTAGGGTTAGACTTAGCTTTAGGGGTTAATACATTTATTAGAATAGCGGCGAGATTCGGTCGGCAGATTAGGGGTTAATAATTGAAGTTAGGTGTCGGCGATGTTAGGGAGGGCAGGTTAGGGGTTAATAAATATAATATAGGGGTCGGCGGTGTTAGGGGCAGCAGATTAGGGGTACATAGCTATAATGTAGCTGGCGGCTCTTTGCGGTCGGCAGATTAGGGGTTAATTATTGTAGGTAGGTGGCGGCGACGTTGTGGGGGGCAGGTTAGGGGTTAATAAATATAATATAGGGGTCGGTGATGTTAGGGCAGCAGATTAGGGGTACATAGGGATAATGTAGCTGGCGGCGGCGTGCGGACGGCAGATTAGGGGTTAATAAATGTAGGTAGCTGGCGGTGACGTTGTGGGGGGCAGATTAGGGGTTAATAAATATAATATAGGGGTCGACGGTGTTAGGGGCAGCAGATTAGGGGTACATAAGGATAACATAGGTGGCGGTCGGCAGATTAGGGGTTAAAAAAATTTAATCGAGTTGCGGCGATGTGGGGGGACCTCGGTTTAGGGGTACATAGGTAGTTTATGGGTGTTAGTGTACTTTAGAGTACAGTAGTTAAGAGCTTTATGAACCGGCGTTAGCCCAGAAAGCTCTTAACTACTGACTTTTTTCTGCGGCTGAAGTTTTGTCGTTAGATTTCTAACGCTCACTTCAGACACGACTCTAAATACCAGAGTTAGAAAAATCCCATTGAAAAGATAGGATACGCAATTTACGTAAGGGGATCTGCGGTATGGAAAAGTCGCGGCTGAAAAGTGAGCGTTAGACCCTTTTTTGAGTGACTCCAAATACCGGAGGTAGCCTAAAACCAGCGTTAGGAGCCTCTAACGCTGGTTTTCACGGCTACCGCCAAACTCTAAATCTAGGCCTATGTGTTAGGACAAAATGTAATAATTTGATGACAAGCTCATTATGGTTTTCATTATCTTGATTGTTAGATGCCAGAAAATATTTAATGGCCTCTATTCCGTCACCGTGTCTTATATTGGTGTACAGAGATTTAACATCTGCAGTTACAAGCCACATTCTATCCGTTAATTGTACATTCTGCAGAATCTCCATGGTGTCATAGACATAAGAGGACAGAGTGGTTAAATATTCTCTGAGTCTAAGATCTACTTATCTACTGGCATTCTCCGTTAAGTTATCATTTCCGGAGACAATCGGTCTCCCAGGAGGCACTTTGGAGTCTTTATGTACTTTCGGCAGAAAGTACATAGTTGCAATTTTTGGATTCTCCTTCAGTAAATACTTTTTTTCAGTATTAGTGATAGTATTCTTTTCCCATACTTGTTGGACTAGATTGTTATATTGAGTCAGATATGAGCTCTGAGGATTAAAAATTAATTGTTTATAACATGTAGAGTTAGATAGTTGATTTATAGCTTCATCAGTATACATGTTAAGTGGCCATAAGACCACATTTCCGCCCTTATCCGCAGGTTTTATGATGGTATCCTGCCAGGATTCAATTTCTTTTAATGCCTCAGACTCTTGAAAAGTTAAATTATAATTCTTTTTAGTAATAGATAGTCGTTCAATCTGTTGCCAGACTAATCTTACAGAATACCTGTATCTCCGGTGACGTGGACATGGAGGGAACATAAGTAGATTTAGGTCTAAGGTTACATTTCCAAGTACTAGGATTAGGGGGGTCTAATTCAATCCCACAGGCTTAAAATATATGGTCATTCAAAGAGCATCTTTAGGCATAAGGGGTGGTAACCTTGAGAAAGCCTTACTCAAAATGGAGTGCAAGTGGATATATTTATTAAATTCAGTGAAACCAAATGGTATGAATGATTTTAATAACTTTTTAGTATATTTATAATTCACATACATCACCACTTATACTAGTCACTGATTATATTCACTTATTTTATTTTTTATTATTCCCACTGAAACAGTATCTAGTTGGATATGGGATCATATATCACCTGATATCACATTTATAATTTCATTAAGTAGCCACTATTACCAATCCACGTCCACATTGTTTTCTTTCACGATTCAACACTTGTAGTTGATTTTCACTCTTACTTATCTATGTTTCTTTATTTTAAACATATTTTGATACTTTTCACTAATTTTTGTATAATTAGATAGTGTAATACATTTTCCTATACAATGGTCTGAATTTATACTCCACTATCTAACCTATGTACATATTCTCTATTAATATTCCAACTATTGAAGCTTAGGAGCAAATACTTATCTTTTGCCTCGTTAATATCTCTGGTGGAAAATCATAGATACAAGATTATTGGTACACATGTGCTATTCTTGAAAAAGATTCCTTTACCACATCCTATAATAAATATATTATCTAATAATACATATCAAACTAGAAACATATTAATAAATGCTTATTAGTAAACTGTATCAAGCACAATTGCAGACGTTTACGTACCGAGTAATGCTCAGGGATACTCAGCTCATCTCTAATCTATTATCTACACTTTACATGGGGAGTGCATAGATGGAGCGATTTGTTTTTTGGCATCTGTTTGTGATACTAATACGAATTTATCTGACCATTCAGATGTTTATCTATTGTGTTAACAATGTATTATACTGGTGGGCTATAACAGTCTAATATGCTTGGTAAATTATAAATAAGTCTCAATTGTGATTATCACTATGTTTAAGTGTACTTTTACAAACACACTATTTTTTCCATCACAACCGTCGCTGTATAAAATTGAAGGCTGTGATATGAATGGTATAAAGTCCTGTAACCGACTTTGATCTAATAACTCTTAGGCTAATATAGAAAGGAATCCAGATGTGACCTATAATATACTTGCAGAGCAAATAATTCTAGAGTGGGTTCTTCGATCTTATACCTACCAAGTAACTGTTACCTCTAGACTCACATTCCGCCTGACAGAAAGTAAATACAATCGTCCAATAGAAAATATCCACCATACGTCATTTGATAGGTGCATGCCCTCTTATGACACGGAATATGACGGTTATTCAGGAACTTTTGGAAACATGATTCTATTGGCCAATTCACTTCAATGACATGCTTGTTAACCAATCCCTAGGTATGTTGCAATCAAATGGCATTACTAGGAGGGTCTGATAGATTCACAAATATCCGGCAATAGCGGTGTCCCGAACCCCCTCTGGGGAAGCGTTTTTTGTGAAATGCGCGTCAGGGGTCCTCTTGGAGAAGCTTTGTCTCTCCTTTGTTTTAATTAGCTAAGCCATGTTGTAAATAACAATTTATTGGTAAACTCATTTTAGATACAAGCTGAGCAGTATACAAGTAAAAATAAGAATAACTTAATTATAGCCCTCGGATTGAAAGGGCTTTATTTAGAACTATTATGTTACTGTTGGTTGTTACAATTTAAAATTTCTTCTCTGAGTTTAATAAATTATAAGGGAATTTAAACCACAACTGGGTTTAGTGTTTTTAACATCAGCTTAAGCTATTGTAAGTGTGGTAGTTTTTTCTTTTTTTCTTTTTACATTTTTTTAATAAAGATTTAAGCATGAATGTATGAAATTTATAATTTAATTGTTGACTGTGAACATTAGGGCAGAGCTTCAAATTGATACACAGATAAGAGCATACTATATACAATTTTATACCCTATTACAATTACTTTGTTAGTTGTGTTCTGTTTTTTGCTCTATATCTGTGGCAGGTAATCCAATTTAAATATAATAAGATTGACCTCATATGTAATAATATATTGGTTTCCTGTTAACAAACACTCTAGCCCCCCCCCCCCCCACCACCACCACCACCTTTTATTGTAAACCGATTTTGATATAACTGCATGTAATAGACATTACTATAAAATCCAGTATAAAACCTTTTAATAACTTACTTAGAAGCTCTCAATTTAGAGCTGTTGATGATGTTAGGCTGGGACACCCAGTGAAAGGGGCTGATAAATCAGTAAGAGCAGACAATCTCATATGATAAGGCCCATTAGACAAGCAGGAGCAAACAGGAATCTGTAGACATCAGTATATATCTAAGGTTGAGTATCTGGTATTATGATTTAAGATAATTATTTATGTGTAGTTGGATCATTACTCAGATTAATATCTTTGGTGTAACAGCACAATGTCAGCCAATTCAGGGCCACCGGCTGCATACCAAAGGCGGCTCTAGAGTAGTAAGGACCTGTTACAAACTGCTGTTTGTAACTGGCCCTTTAAATGAAAAATTGCCCTGCTTCCCTGGATTTTGGAGAAGCCTATTTGCCAGCCTCCTTCCACATGACTATGGCCCCTGAGGACATATTGACTTTTGTTGGGTGTGTGTGGCCCTTTAAGAACCATCTGGGGACATATTGTGACTTTGATGAACAATGCCCCTTTAAGACTATGTCCCCAGACCTGTGAAATGACTTGTCCCTGGCTTTCTCCCACTTGGTTCAGTTTCATTGTGTGCCATTAAGAGTTAAATTTTGTTCAGCTTCAAGAAACCTATTCTAAATACAAGTCTGCTGGGATTAGCTCTAATTAGGTTTAGTGATCAACTTTCCCATTGTCTAATCAGACTAGTATTGATAAGGTGGACTGCATTGTTTTATTGTGTGTAATGTTATCTGCTGAAGTAAATGTTGTGGCCTGTCAAAGGGAGTGTCTCTCTATCTAATATCAAATGTGTGATGGGGGATTTTATGCCTCCCCCTGAGAGTGTCCTGTTTGCATGTAACCTGAATAAAAGCAGGCTGTGTGCTCCAGCACAGCAGACCTATGTTGACCCTCTAACTTGAAGCTTTGACTCATGTTTGTAGGATACAGCTTATAATCACTACAGGGATTGCTATGCTCTTCATACTCCCTTAGCTACAGGGATTGCTACAGAAGGAAGAGGTTCACCTACTGGAGCCTGGTCATAGGTCCAGGGCGCAGAGCAGACGGCGAGATACCAGCCCAGCAGCGGTGGTTCATAGAGTCTGCATTACTTATGGTGGCTACGCAGCAGTTATAGTGTCCACGGTGCTGCTGCTCCTTTGGTGAGCGCTAGGAGCATCCTTTTCTACGGTCCAACTTCCAGCCAGCCTGGAGGCAACCGTAACATTTGGCGGCAGCGGTGGGATTGGCGTCCTAGCGCAAGGAGCAGCACCACAACAGCACTGGTATCGTAGGAAAGTTATTGAGGGCAACGCTAGCCACTGCACAGCGTCCCTACCTACAGCAGCATGGAGCTGACAAGATACTGGTCAGAACCCTGTGAAGAGCACCTCAACCTGATCCGTCGCTATGAGGGCGCGGATTTCGTTCCAGAGGTAAAGAGGCGGCTAGTCCGATATGGTCCAGACCCTGCGCAGGAGGTAGTCAGTCGCCTCATCCGGGAATTGGCTACTGAGAACGAAGCAGCACGAGCCTTTGAGCGCCAACTGTGGAGTTTGAGGGTATGGACACCTGGTCTCTCTCCCCAGCCGCAGCATGTTCCACAGGGAGAGGAGAGCAGCGACCTCCCTCCCCAGCGGCAGTATACTGTGCAGAGGGAAGAGACAACCAGTCTCCTTCCCCAACCAGAGATACCAGAGGCAGCAGGCCTCATAGACTGGTCCTGGGAGGACCCCCAGCAGGCAGGTGGAGATGGGACCGCAGTCTCTCTACCGGCCCTACAGGGATGCTGGGCAGGCGGCCCAGATCCCCAGCGACAGACCCAGCTACAGGGAGGGGAGAGCATCGACCTCCCTCCCCAGCCGGAGTGTGCCTTCCAGGGGGAGGAGACAACCGGTCTCTCTCCCCAGCCGCAGCATGTTCCACAGGAAGCGGAGAGCATTGACCTCCCTTCCCAACGGCCACCGGAGTATCAGGAGGAGGAGGTAAGCCAATCTCCCCCTCCCCAGCTAACTCCTAACTTGGGCCCAGGGTTAACAGTGGAGATGTTAACCCCCTCTGACCCCCACGTTCCCTTTGCCACCGGGCAGGACTATGCCCCAATTCCCCCAGCAGAAGAGCTGGCATCAGGACAGAGCGCTGCTGGCCTCTGCCCTACAGACCCCCTTGTTACAGGACTGGCCTGCAAACCCCTCACCCCAGCAGAAGCGCTGGCACCAGGGCAGAGTGCCGCTGGCCTCTGCCCCCCAAGTACCATCAGCTATTTGCCCAGCTGCGCCAGGAAGGCCGAGGATGCTGCACTTTCATCCTGCAACCTGGAACTTACAGGCCAGTACTACGTATTGTGGGGGGGCTACTTTGCTGCTAGCGATTATTTGTAGGTGGGTTGCGAGACTAACTTGGGCACTGACCGGCAGAAGGTCAGGTGCCTGGTTAGTCTCCCTCCAAAAGGGGAGATATGTTACAAACTGCTGTTTGTAACTGGCCCTTTAAATGAAAAATTGCCCTGCTTCCCTGGATTTTGGAGAAGCCTATTTGCCAGCCTCCTTCCACATGACTATGGCCCCTGGAAGATTGTGCCCCTGAGGACATATTGACTTTTGTTGGGTGTGTGTGGCCCTTTAAGAACCATCTGGGGACATATTGTGACTTTGATGAACAATGCCCCTTTAAGACTATGTCCCCAGACCTGTGAAATGACTTGTCCCTGGCTTTCTCCCACTTGGTTCAGTTTCATTGTGTGCCATTAAGAGTTAAATTTTGTTCAGCTTCAAGAAACCTATTCTAAATACAAGTCTGCTGGGATTAGCTCTAATTAGGTTTAGTGATCAACTTTCCCATTGTCTAATCAGACTAGTATTGATAAGGTGGACTGCATTGTTTTATTGTGTGTAATGTTATCTGCTGAAGTAAATGTTGTGGCCTGTCAAAGGGAGTGTCTCTCTATCTAATATCAAATGTGTGATGGGGGATTTTATGCCTCCCCCTGAGAGTGTCCTGTTTGCATGTAACCTGAATAAAAGCAGGCTGTGTGCTCCAGCACAGCAGACCTATGTTGACCCTCTAACTTGAAGCTTTGACTCATGTTTGTAGGATACAGCTTATAATCACTACAGGGATTGCTATGCTCTTCATACTCCCTTAGCTACAGGGATTGCTACAGAAGGAAGAGGTTCACCTACTGGAGCCTGGTCATAGGTCCAGGGCGCAGAGCAGACGGCGAGATACCAGCCCAGCAGCGGTGGTTCATAGAGTCTGCATTACTTATGGTGGCTACGCAGCAGTTATAGTGTCCACGGTGCTGCTGCTCCTTTGGTGAGCGCTAGGAGCATCCTTTTCTACGGTCCAACTTCCAGCCAGCCTGGAGGCAACCGTAACAGGACCTAAGCAAGAAATTACCAAATTATGTCACTCAAAGGGCAATATATGCAGCACCTACATCCTCATATAGGTTACACTATTCATTTAACCTTTATATTAGATCCATATTAGATGGGCAGACTTGAGTTTAGAAGTATTTCTGGGGGCACAATATAGAATATAGGTTCGGATAAAATTATCCATAAGAGAGGACAGGACATCCAGGCAAGTCAGGAGACTGATTGTAGCCCACATAACAGTGTATTAAAGGGATACTAAACCCATTTTATTATTTCATGATTCAGATAGAGCATGCAATTTTAAGCAACTTTCTAATTTACTCCTATTATCATTTTATCTTCATTCTCTTGCTATCTTTATTTGAAAAAGAAGGCATCTAAGCTAAGGAGCAAGATAATTTTGGTTCAGTACTCCGGCCAGCACTTGTTTATTGGTTTATTGCATTTAGCCACCAATCAGCAAGCACAATCCAGGTTGTGAATCAAAATGGACAGGCTTCTAAACTTATATTCTTGCTTTTCAAATAAAGATAGCAAGAGAATGAAGAAAAATTAATAATAGGAGTAAATAAGAAAGTTGCTTAATATTGCATGCTCTATCGGAATCATGAAAGAAAAAAATTGGGTTTAGTGTCCCTTTAAAATAAATAATATTAGTAGCCAACCATCATGAGATTCCGGCCAGATCCTAAAAGAGCCCAATCAACAACCATAATTTTCAGTGCAGCAGAGGAGAAGCCAGACAGACAAATGCCCCCCATTAGCCTCATACTCCCAGTTATGTCAGCTATATATGCAATTAGTCCTGCCCAAATACAGGGCTCCCCTACTTATGACATGTCATGCCTTAGACGCAGAGCCTCCTGCTCTCAATTATACCAGCTATAAATGAAATATTAGACCTCAGAAGATTCACGGTCCCCTGCCCTCACTTATGTCAGCTATATATGCTACACCATACCAAATTAGATGCCAATACTTCTGCCCCATTTATGCCAACTACATATGTCATATTAGACCTTCTCAGATGCGTTACCTCTGGCCTCCACTTATTCTAGCTATATGTGCCACATTAGAGCTTATCAGATGCGTTACCTCTGGCCTCCACTTATTCTAGGTATATGTGCCACATTAGACCTTCTCAGATGCATTACCTCTGGCCTCCACTTATTCTAGGTATATGTGCCACATTAGAGCTTATCAGATGCGTTACCTCTGGCCTCCACTTATTCTAGGTATATGTGCCACATTAGAGCTTATCAGATGCGTTACCTCTGGCCTCCACTTATTCTAGCTATATGTGCCACATTAGAGCTTATCAGATGCGTTACCTCTGGCCTCCACTTATTCTAGGTATATGTGCCACATTAGAGCTTATCAGATGCGTTACCTCTGGCCTCCACTTATTCTAGGTATATGTGCCACATTAGAGCTTATCAGATGCGTTACCTCTGGCCTCCACTTATTCTAGCTATATGTGCCACATTAGAGCTTATCAGATGCGTTACCTCTGGCCTCCACTTATTCTAGGTATATGTGCCACATTAGAGCTTATCAGATGCGTTACCTCTGGCCTCCACTTATTCTAGCTATATGTGTCATATTAGAGCTTATCAGATGCGTTACCTCTGGCCTCCACTTATTCTAGCTATATGTGCCACATTAGAGCTTATCAGATGCGTTACCTCTGGCCTCCACTTATTCTAGGTATATGTGCCACATTAGACCTTCTCAGATGCGTTACCTCTGGCCTCCACTTATTCTAGCTATTTGTGCCACATTAGAGCTTATCAGATGCGTTACCTCTGGCCTCCACTTATTCTAGGTATATGTGCCACATTAGAGATTATCAGATGCGTTACCTCTGGCCTCCACTTATTCTAGCTATATGTGCCACATTAGAGCTTATCAGATGCGTTACCTCTGGCCTCCACTTATTCTAGGTATATGTGCCACATTAGAGCTTATCAGATGCGTTACCTCTGGCCTCCACTTATTCTAGCTATATGTGCCACATTAGAGCTTATCAGATGCGTTACCTCTGGCCTCCACTTATTCTAGCTATTTGTGCCACATTAGAGCTTATCAGATGCGTTACCTCTGGCCTCCACTTATTCTAGGTATATGTGCCACATTAGACCTTCTCAGATGCGTTACCTCTGGCCTCCACTTATTCTAGGTATATGTGCCACATTAGACCTTCTCAGATGCGTTACCTCTGGCCTCCACTTATTCTAGGTATATGTGCCACATTAGAGCTTATCAGATGCGTTACCTCTGGCCTCCACTTATTCTAGCTATATGTGCCACATTAGAGCTTATCAGATGCGTTACCTCTGGCCTCCACTTATTCTAGGTATATGTGCCACATTAGAGCTTATCAGATGCGTTACCTCTGGCCTCCACTTATTCTAGCTATATGTGCCACATTAGAGCTTATCAGATGCGTTACCTCTGGCCTCCACTTATTCTAGGTATATGTGCCACATTAGAGCTTATCAGATGCGTTACCTCTGGCCTCCACTTATTCTAGCTATTTGTGCCACATTAGAGCTTATCAGATGCGTTACCTCTGGCCTCCACTTATTCTAGCTATATGTGCCACATTAGAGCTTATCAGATGCGTTACCTCTGGCCTCCACTTATTCTAGGTATATGTGCCACATTAGAGCTTATCAGATGCGTTACCTCTGGCCTCCACTTATTCTAGGTATATGTGCCACATTAGAACTTATCAGATGCGTTACCTCTGGCCTCCACTTATTCTAGGTATATGTGCCACATTAGAGCTTATCAGATGCTTTACCTCTGGCCTCCACTTATTCTAGCTATATGTGCCATATTAGACCTTCTCAGATGCGTTACCTCTGGCCTCCACTCATTCTAGGTATATGTGCCACATTAGAGTTTATCAGATGCCTTACCTCTGACCTCCACTTATTCTAGGTACGGTATATGTGCAACATTAGAGTTTATCAGATGCGTTACCTCTGGCCTCCACTTATTCTAGGTATATGTGCCACATTAGAGCTTATCAGATGCGTTACCTCTGGCCTCCACTTATTCTAGGTATAAGTGCCACATTACAGCTTATCAGATGCGTTACCTCTGGCCTCCACTTATTCTAGGTATAAGTGCCACATTACAGCTTATCAGATGCGTTACCTCTGGCCTCCACTTATTCTAGGTATAAGTGCCACATTAGAGCTTATCAGATGCGTTACCTCTGGCCTCCACTTATTCTAGGTATAAGTACCACATTAGAGCTTATCAGATGCGTTACCTCTGGCCTCCATTTATTCTAGCTATATGTGCCACATTAGAACTTATCAGATGCGTTACCTCTGGCCTCCACTTATTCTAGGTATATGTGCCACATTAGAACTTATCAGATGCGTTACCTCTGGCCTCCACTTATTCTAGGTATATGTACCACATTAGACCTTCTCAGATGCGTTACCTCTGGCCTCCACTTATTCTAGGTATAAGTGCCACATTAGAGCTTATCAGATGCGTTACCTCTGGCCTCCACTTATTCTAGGTATAAGTGCCACATTAGAGCTTATTAGATGCGTTACCTCTGGCCTCCACTTATTCTAGGTATATGTGCCACATTAGAGCTTATCAGATGCGTTACCTCTGGCCTCCACTTATTCTAGGTATATGTGCCACATTAGAGCTTATCAGATGCGTTACCTCTGGCCTCCACTTATTCTAGCTACGGTATATGTGCCACATTAGAGCTTATCAGATGCGTTACCTCTGGCCTCCACTTATTCTAGCTATATGTGCCACATTAGAGCTTATCAGATGTGTTACCTCTGGCCTCCACTTATTATAGCTATATGTGCCACATTAGAGCTTATCAGATGCGTTACCTCTGGCCTCCACTTATTCTAGGTATATGTGCCACATTACAGCTTATCAGATGTGTTACCTCTGGCCTCCACTTATTATAGCTATATGTGCCACATTACAGCTTATCAGATGCGTTACCTCTGGCCTCCACTTATTATAGCTATATGTGCCACATTACAGCTTATCAGATGCGTTACCTCTGGCCTCCACTTATTATAGCTATATGTGCCACATTACAGCTTATCAGATGCGTTACCTCTGGCCTCCACTTATTATAGCTATATGTGCCACATTAGAGCTTATCAGATGTGTTACCTCTGGCCTCCACTTATTCTAGGTATATGTGCCACATTAGAGCTTATAAGATGCGTTACCTCTGGCCTCCACTTATTCTAGGTATATGTGCCACATTAGAGCTTATCAGATGCGTTAACTCTGGCCTCCACTTATTCTAGGTATATGTGCCACATTAGAGCTTATCAGATGCGTTACCTCTGGCCTCCACTTATTCTAGCTATATGTGCCACATTAGAGCTTATCAGATGCGTTACCTCTGGCCTCCACTTATTCTAGGTATATGTGCCACATTAGAGCTTATCAGATGCGTTACCTCTGGCCTCCACTTATTCTAGCTACGGTATATGTGCCACATTAGAGCTTATCAGATGCGTTACCTCTGGCCTCCACTTATTCTAGCTATATGTGCCACATTAGAGCTTATCAGATGCGTTACCTCTGGCCTCCACTTATTCTAGCTATATGTGCCACATTAGAGCTTATCAGATGCGTTACCTCTGGCCTCCACTTATTCTAGGTATATGTGCCACATTACAGCTTATCAGATGCGTTACCTCTGGCCTCCACTTATTCTAGGTATATGTGCCACATTAGAGCTTATCAGATGCGTTACCTCTGGCCTCCACTTATTATAGCTATATGTGCCACATTAGAGCTTATCAGATGCGTTACCTCTGGCCTCCACTTATTTTAGGTATATGTGCCACATTAGAGCTTATCAGATGCGTTACCTCTGGCCTCCACTTATTCTAGGTATATGTGCCACATTAGAGCTTATCAGATGCATTACCTCTGGCCTCCACTTATTCTAGGTACGGTATATGTGCCACATTAGAGCTTATCAGATGCGTTACCTCTGGCCTCCACTTATTCTAGCTATATGTGCCACATTACAGCTTATCAGATGCGTTACCTCTGGCCTCCACTTATTATAGCTATATGTGCCACATTACAGCTTATCAGATGCGTTACCTCTGGCCTCCACTTATTATAGCTATATGTGCCACATTAGAGTTTATCAGATGCCTTACCTCTGACCTCCACTTATTCTAGGTACGGTATACGTGCCACATTAGAGTTTATCAGATGCGTTACCTCTGGCCTCCACTTATTCTAGGTATATGTGCCACATTAGAGCTTATCAGATGCGTTACCTCTGGCCTCCACTTATTCTAGCTATATGTGCCACATTAGAGCTTATCAGATGCGTTACCTCTGGCCTCCACTTATTATAGCTATATGTGCCACATTAGAGCTTATCAGATGCGTTACCTCTGGCCTCCACTTATTCTAGGTATATGTGCCACATTAGAGCTTATCAGATGCGTTACCTCTGGCCTCCACTTACTCTAGGTATATGTGCCACATTAGAGCTTATCAGATGCATTACCTCTGGCCTCCACTTATTCTAGGTACGGTATATGTGCCACATTAGAGCTTATCAGATGCGTTACCTCTGGCCTCCACTTATTCTAGCTATATGTGCCACATTACAGCTTATCAGATGCGTTACCTCTGGCCTCCACTTATTATAGCTATATGTGCCACATTACAGCTTATCAGATGCGTTACCTCTGGCCTCCACTTATTATAGCTATATGTGCCACATTAGAGTTTATCAGATGCCTTACCTCTGACCTCCACTTATTCTAGGTATATGTGCCACATTAGAGCTTATCAGATGCGTTACCTCTGGCCTCCACTTATTCTAGCTATATGTGCCACATTAGAGCTTATCAGATGCGTTACCTCTGGCCTCCACTTATTCTAGCTATATGTGCCACATTAGAGCTTATCAGATGCGTTACCTCTGGCCTCCACTTATTATAGCTATATGTGCCACATTAGAGCTTATCAGATGCGTTACCTCTGGCCTCCACTTATTCTAGGTATATGTGCCACATTAGAGCTTATCAGATGCGTTACCTCTGGCCTCCACTTACTCTAGGTATATGTGCCACATTAGAGCTTATCAGATGCATTACCTCTGGCCTCCACTTATTCTAGGTACGGTATATGTGCCACATTAGAGCTTATCAGATGCGTTACCTCTGGCCTCCACTTATTCTAGCTATATGTGCCACATTAGAGCTTATCAGATGCGTTACCTCTGGCCTCCACTTATTATAGCTATATGTGCCACATTACAGCTTATCAGATGCGTTACCTCTGGCCTCCACTTATTATAGCTATATGTGCCACATTAGAATTTATCAGATGCCTTACCTCTGACCTCCACTTATTCTAGGTATATGTGCCACATTAGAGCTTATCAGATGCGTTACCTCTGGCCTCCACTTATTCTAGCTATATGTGCCACATTAGAGCTTATCAGATGCGTTACCTCTGGCCTCCACTTATTCTAGCTATTTGTGCCACATTAGAGCTTATGAGATGCATTACCTCTGGCCTCCACTTATTCTAGCTGTATGTGCCACATTAGAGCTTATCAGATGCGTTACCTCTGGCCTTCACTTATTCTAGCTGTATGTGCCACATTAGAGCTTATCAGATGTGTTACCTCTGGCCTCCACTTATTCTAGCTGTATGTGCCACATTAGAGTTTATGAGATGCATTACCTCTGGCCTCCACTTATTATAGCTGTATGTGCCACATTAGAGCTTATGAGATGCATTACCTCTGGCCTCCACTTATTCTAGCTGTATGTGCCACATTAGAGCTTATCAGATGCGTTACCTCTGGCCTCCACTTATTCTAGCTATATGTGCCACATTAGAGCTTATTAGATGCGTTACCTCTGGCCTCCACTTATTCTAGGTATATGTGCCACATTAGAGCTTATCAGATGCGTTACCTCTGGCCTCCACTTATTCTAGCTATATGTGCCACATTAGAGCTTATCAGATGCGTTACCTCTGGCCTCCACTTATTCTAGGTATATGTGCCACATTAGAGCTTATCAGATGCATTACCTCTGGCCTCCACTTATTCTAGCTATTTGTGCCACATTAGAGCTTATGAGATGCATTACCTCTGGCCTCCACTTATTCTAGGTATATGTGCCACATTAGAGCTTATCAGATGCGTTACCTCTGGCCTCCACTTATTCTAGGTATATGTGCCACATTAGAGCTTATCAGATGCGTTACCTCTGGCCTCCACTTATTCTAGGTATATGTGCCACATTAGAGCTTATCAGATGCGTTACCTCTGGCCTCCACTTATTCTAGGTATATGTGCCACATTAGAGCTTATCAGATGCGTTACCTCTGGCCTCCACTTATTCTAGGTATATGTGCCACATTAGAGCTTATCAGATGCGTTACCTCTGGCCTCCACTTATTCTAGCTATTTGTGCCACATTAGAGCTTATCAGATGCGTTACCTCTGGCCTCCACTTATTCTAGGTATATGTGCCACATTAGAGCTTATCAGATGCGTTACCTCTGGCCTCCACTTATTCTAGCTATATGTGCCACATTAGAGCTTATCAGATGCGTTACCTCTGGCCTCCACTTACTCTAGGTATATGTGCCACATTAGAGCTTATCAGATGCATTACCTCTGGCCTCCACTTATTCTAGGTACGGTATATGTGCCACATTAGAGCTTATCAGATGCGTTACCTCTGGCCTCCACTTATTCTAGCTATATGTGCCACATTACAGCTTATCAGATGCGTTACCTCTGGCCTCCACTTATTATAGCTATATGTGCCACATTACAGCTTATCAGATGCGTTACCTCTGGCCTCCACTTATTATAGCTATATGTGCCACATTAGAGTTTATCAGATGCCTTACCTCTGACCTCCACTTATTCTAGGTATATGTGCCACATTAGAGCTTATCAGATGCGTTACCTCTGGCCTCCACTTATTCTAGCTATATGTGCCACATTAGAGCTTATCAGATGCGTTACCTCTGGCCTCCACTTATTCTAGCTATATGTGCCACATTAGAGCTTATCAGATGCGTTACCTCTGGCCTCCACTTATTATAGCTATATGTGCCACATTAGAGCTTATCAGATGCGTTACCTCTGGCCTCCACTTATTCTAGGTATATGTGCCACATTAGAGCTTATCAGATGCGTTACCTCTGGCCTCCACTTACTCTAGGTATATGTGCCACATTAGAGCTTATCAGATGCATTACCTCTGGCCTCCACTTATTCTAGGTACGGTATATGTGCCACATTAGAGCTTATCAGATGCGTTACCTCTGGCCTCCACTTATTCTAGCTATATGTGCCACATTAGAGCTTATCAGATGCGTTACCTCTGGCCTCCACTTATTATAGCTATATGTGCCACATTACAGCTTATCAGATGCGTTACCTCTGGCCTCCACTTATTATAGCTATATGTGCCACATTAGAGTTTATCAGATGCCTTACCTCTGACCTCCACTTATTCTAGGTATATGTGCCACATTAGAGCTTATCAGATGCGTTACCTCTGGCCTCCACTTATTCTAGCTATATGTGCCACATTAGAGCTTATCAGATGCGTTACCTCTGGCCTCCACTTATTCTAGCTATTTGTGCCACATTAGAGCTTATGAGATGCATTACCTCTGGCCTCCACTTATTCTAGCTGTATGTGCCACATTAGAGCTTATCAGATGCGTTACCTCTGGCCTTCACTTATTCTAGCTGTATGTGCCACATTAGAGCTTATCAGATGTGTTACCTCTGGCCTCCACTTATTCTAGCTGTATGTGCCACATTAGAGTTTATGAGATGCATTACCTCTGGCCTCCACTTATTATAGCTGTATGTGCCACATTAGAGCTTATGAGATGCATTACCTCTGGCCTCCACTTATTCTAGCTGTATGTGCCACATTAGAGCTTATCAGATGCGTTACCTCTGGCCTCCACTTATTCTAGCTATATGTGCCACATTAGAGCTTATTAGATGCGTTACCTCTGGCCTCCACTTATTCTAGGTATATGTGCCACATTAGAGCTTATCAGATGCGTTACCTCTGGCCTCCACTTATTCTAGCTATATGTGCCACATTAGAGCTTATCAGATGCGTTACCTCTGGCCTCCACTTATTCTAGGTATATGTGCCACATTAGAGCTTATCAGATGCATTACCTCTGGCCTCCACTTATTCTAGCTATTTGTGCCACATTAGAGCTTATGAGATGCATTACCTCTGGCCTCCACTTATTCTAGGTATATGTGCCACATTAGAGCTTATCAGATGCGTTACCTCTGGCCTCCACTTATTCTAGGTATATGTGCCACATTAGAGCTTATCAGATGCGTTACCTCTGGCCTCCACTTATTCTAGGTATATGTGCCACATTAGAGCTTATCAGATGCGTTACCTCTGGCCTCCACTTATTCTAGGTATATGTGCCACATTAGAGCTTATCAGATGCGTTACCTCTGGCCTCCACTTATTCTAGGTATATGTGCCACATTAGAGCTTATCAGATGCGTTACCTCTGGCCTCCACTTATTCTAGCTATTTGTGCCACATTAGAGCTTATCAGATGCGTTACCTCTGGCCTCCACTTATTCTAGGTATATGTGCCACATTAGAGCTTATCAGATGCGTTACCTCTGGCCTCCACTTATTCTAGCTATATGTGCCACATTAGAGCTTATCAGATGCGTTACCTCTGGCCTCTACTTATTCTAGGTATATGTGCCACATTAGAGCTTATCAGATGCGCTACCTCTGGCCTCCACTTATTCTAGGTATATGTGCCACATTAGAGCTTATCAGATGCGTTACCTCTGGCCTCCACTTATTCTAGCTATATGTGCCACATTAGAGCTTATCAGATGCGTTACCTCTGGCCTCCACTTATTCTAGGTATATGTGCCACATTAGAGCTTATCAGATGCGTTACCTCTGGCCTCCACTTATTCTAGGTATATGTGCCACATTAGAGCTTATCAGATGCGTTACCTCTGGCCTCCACTTATTCTAGGTATATGTGCCACATTAGAGCTTATCAGATGCGTTACCTCTGGCCTCCACTTATTCTAGCTATTTGTGCCACATTAGAGCTTATCAGATGCGTTACCTCTGGCCTCCACTTATTCTAGCTATTTGTGCCACATTAGAGCTTATCAGATGCGTTACCTCTGGCCTCCACTTATTCTAGGTATATGTGCCACATTAGAGCTTATCAGATGCGTTACCTCTGGCCTCCACTTATTCTAGGTATATGTGCCACATTAGAGCTTATCAGATGCGTTACCTCTGGCCTCCACTTATTCTAGCTATTTGTGCCACATTAGAGCTTATCAGATGCGTTACCTCTGGCCTCCACTTATTCTAGCTATTTGTGCCACATTAGAGCTTATCAGATGCATTGCTTTCTGCCCGCAGCTAAACTAGCTCCGTTGGCCATATTAGACCTTCTCAGATGCAGGGCCACCTGGCCCTTCTTACGCCAGCTACATATTGCGCATTGAATCTGTTGCTATAGAATAAAAATCAGCCAAGTCTAAACATTTGTAAAGCAAAGTCACAGCATCCTTTTTACTGCAGTTACTTTTCAATAACCAAATCTCCCCACCATTTGTCTTATTTGGTGGAGCCAATCTGGGCTTTAGTCTGCAGTGAACAAGGTTAGCAACAGTCATAATTATAGTATAAGTATATTGTTTTGCAGTTGTTATTGGTCAAAGCTAAAGGTGCAGGGTGAATTTCAAGTTGTGAAAATTAGATTAGAATCTAAATTATAGACATGTGCATGGGTTTTCAGACGAATGTACATTTTAACCGAAAATCAGAATATCCGAATGAATGCAACAACGAAATTTAAAGAAAATTAAAACATACTGACAAAATTTGTCAGTATTTATTCATTTCCTTTAAAATTAATTTTTCAGGCTTTATACTTCCCGTCCTGGAGAGCTCGCTAACCCGATCCACTTCTTGTCAGGTCCCTGGTCGCGCTAACAGGAGGCTCAGTGCATTTGGCACCCAGGACCTGCACTGACTTTAGTGCAAGGCCTGTGAGCCGAACTGCTAAGCCTCCTGTCAGGGCTCTGGAAAGAAGCGGATCAGGTAAGCGAGCTCTCCAGGGCGCATGAAGGTAAGTATTTAGGTACCGGTGAACTTTTCACCTGTAGATTCAAAACATTTACATTTGTTTTAACGAAAACTAATGTAAATATTTAACAAAAATCTGATAGTGCAGGGAATGAATATTCAGGAAAATGAATTTCCTCGAATATTTGTTACGAAAATTTCATCCAAAACAAAAAATATTCCACTGCACATCCCTACTAAATTATATAAAAAGTAAATAATGAATGTATATTGCAAAGTCGCTTCGTTGCACATAACTAAACATTTTATATAAAAATCTCAAGGTGTTTATTGTTCTTTTAAAGCAATATTTACGGTAGACATGTGCGGTTCGTTTCGGATTAATTCGGAAATTCGGTAAATTCGGAGATTCGGATCGATTCGGATTTCCGAATTAAAATACTTCCGAATCTACCGAATGAATCCGAAATAGCTGCCGTATCTCCGAATAAATCCGAATTAGCTCGTTAAAATTCGGCATTTCCCCATAGGAAACAATGGGAGTTTCGGCTGAAAAAAAACTAACACCGCAACCCCATTGTTTCCTATGGGGAAACACTAAGTCTGCACCTAACACCCTAACATGTACCCCGAGTCTCTAAACACCCCTAATCTAACACTTATTAACCCCTAATCTGCTGCCTCCGCTATCGCTGACACCTGCATTATTTTATTAACCCCTAATCTGCCGACCGAATATCGCCGCCACCTACATTATAACTATTAACCCCTAATCTGCTGTCCCTAACACCGCCGACCCCTACATTATAGTTATTAACCCCTAATCTGCCCCCCCACGTCGCCGCAATCTAACTACAAGTATTAACCCCTAATCTGCCGACCCGATATAGCCGCCGCCTACATTATAACTATTAACCCCTAATCTGCTGTCCCTAACACCGCCGACCCCTACATTATAGTTATTAACCCCTAATCTGCCCCCCCAACGTCGCCGCAATCTAACTACAAGTATTAACCCCTAATCTGCCGACCCGATATCGCCGCCGCCTACATTATAGCTATTAACCCCTAATCTGCTGTCCCTAACACCGCCGACCCCTACATTATAGTTATTAACCCCTAATCTGCCTCCCCCCAACGTCGCCACAATCTAACTACAAGTATTAAGCCCTAATCTGCCGACCGCAAATCGCCGCCACTATAATACATGTATTAACCCCTAAACCGCCGCACTCCCGCCTCGCAAACACTATAATACATTTTATTAACCCCTAATCTGCCCTCCCTAACATCGCCGCCACCTACCTACAATTATTAACCCCTAATCTCCCGCCCCCAACGTCGCCGCTACTATAATAAGGTTATTAACCCCTAAACCTAAGTCTAACCCTAACACTAACACCCCCTAACTTAAATATAATTTAAATAAAACGAAATAAGTTTACTATAGTTAAATAAATGAATCCTATTTAAAACTAAAGACTTACCTGTAAAATAAACCCTAAGATAGCTGCAATATAACTAATAGTTACATTGTAGCTATTTTAGGATTTATTTTTATTTTACAGGCAACTTTGTATTTATTTTAACCAGGTACAATAGTTATTAAATAGTTAATAACTATTTAATAACTACCTAGCTAAAATAAATACAAATTTACCTGTAAAATAAATCCTAACCTAAGTTACAATTACACCTAACACTACACTATCATTTAATTAATTAAATAAATGACTCATATTTAAAACTAAATACTTACCTGTAAAATAAACCCTAATATAGCTGCAATATAACTAATAGTTACATTGTAGCTATTTTAGCATTTATATTTATTTTACAGGCAACTTTGTATTTATTTTAACTAGGTACAATAGCTATTAAATAGTTATTGACTAATTAATAGCTACCTAGTTAAAATAATTACAAAATTACCTGTAAAATAAATCCTAACCTAAGTTACAATTAAACCTAACACTACACTGTCATTAAATAAATTAACTACAAGTACCTACAATTATCTACAATTAAATAAAGTACAAAACCCCCCCACTAAATTACAAAAAATAAAAAACCACTAAATTACAAAAAATAAAAAAATATTACAAGAATTTTAAACTAATTACACCTAATCTAAGCCCCCTAATAAAATAACAAAGCCCCCCAAAATAAAAAAAAATGCCCTAACCTATACTAAATTACAAAAGTTAACAGCTCTATTACCTTACCAGCCCTGAACAGGGCCTTTTGCGGGGCATGCCCCAAAGAAAACAGCTCTTTTGCCACCACCCACATACCCCTACTCTAACCCAAACCCCCCTTAAATAAACCTAACTCTACCCCCCTGAAGATCTCCCTACCTTGAGTCGTGTTCACCCAGCCGGGCCGAAGTCTTCATCCGATGGGGCAGAAGAGGACATCCAGACCGGCAGAAGTCTTCATCCAAGCGGGGCAAGAAGAGGTCTTCCATCCATCAGAAAAGTACAAAAAAACAAACACTAAATTAGCAAGAATAATAAAATATTACAATAATTTTAAACTAATTACACCTAATCTAAGCCCCCTACTAGCTATTAATATAGCTTCAATATAACTAATAGTTACATTGTAGCTATTTTAGGATTTATATTTATTTTACAGGCAACTTTGTATTTATTTTAACTAGGTACAATAGCTATTAAATAGTTAATAACTACCTAGCTAAAATAAATACAAATTTACCTGTAAAATAAATCATAACCTAAGTTACAATTACACCTAACACTACACTATCATTAAATTAACTAAATAAATGAATCCTATATAAAACTAAAGACTTACCTGTAAAATAAACCCTAATATAGCTGCAATATAACTAATAGTTACATTGTAGCTATTTTAGCATTTATATTTATTGTACAGGCAACTTTGTATTCATTTTAACTAGGTTCAATAGCTATTAAATAGATATTGACTATTTAATAGCTACCTAGTTAAAATAATTACAAAATTACCTGTAAAATAAATCCTAACCTAAGTTACAATTAAACCTAACACTACACTATCATTAAATAAATTAACTACAAGTACCTACAATTAAATACAATTAAAAAAACTAAACTAAAGTACAACCCCCCCCCCACTAAATTACAAAAAATAAAAAAATATTACAAGAATTTTAAACTAATTACACCTAATCTAAGCCCCCTAATAAAATAACAAAGCCCCCCAAAATAAAAAAAATGCCCTAACCTATACTAAATTACAAAAGTTAACAGCTCTATTACCTTATCAGCCCTGAACAGGGCCCTTTGCGGGGCATGCCCCAAAGAAAACAGCTCTTTTGCCTGTAAAAAAAAAACACAATCCCCCCCCACATTACAACCCACCACCCACATACCCCTACTCTAACCCAAACCCCCCTTAAATAAACCTAACACTACCCCCCTGAAGATCTCCCTACCTTGAGTCGTGTTCACCCAGCCGGGCCGAAGTCTTCATCCGATGGGGCAGAAGAGGACATCCAGACCGGCAGAAGTCTTCATCCAAGCGGGGCAAGAAGAGGTCTTCCATCCATCAGAAAAGTACAAAAAAACAAACAAACACTAAATTAGCAAAAATAATAAAATATTACAATAATTTTAAACTAATTACACCTAATCTAAGCCCCCTACTAGCTATTAATATAGCTACAATATAACTAATAGTTACATTGTAGCTATTTTAGGATTTATATTTATTTTACAGGCAACTTTGTATTTATTTTAACTAGGTACAATAGCTATTAAATAGTTAATAACTACCTAGCTAAAATAAATACAAATTTACCTGTAAAATAAACCCTAACCTAAGTTACAATTACACCTAACACTACACTGTCATTAAATTAACTAAATAAATTAATCCTATATAAAACTAAATACTTACCTGTAAAATAAACCCTAATATAGCTACAATATAACTAATAGTTACATTGTAGCTATTTTAGCATTTATATTTATTTTACAGGCAACTTTGTATTTATTTTAACT